>NW_026600428.1:22500-157500 GCF_029448725.1 Salvelinus fontinalis | reverse complement strand
AGCTCCATGCATGTCAGTCTCTCCTGACTCAAAGTAGAGGAGAGATAACATTAGCAACATGCATGTCAGTCTCTCCTGACTCAAAGTAGAGGAGAGATAACATTAGCAACATGCATGTCAGTCTCTCCTGACTCAAAGTAGAGGAGAGATAACATTAGCAACATGCACGTCAGTCTCTCCTGACTCAAAGTAGAGGAGAGATAACATTAGCAACATGCATGTCAGTCTCTCCTGACTCAAAGTAGAGGAGAGATAACATTAGCGACATGCATGTCAGTCTCTCCTGACTCAAAGTAGAGGAGAGATAACATTAGCTCCATGCATGTCAGTCTCTCCTGACTCAAAGTAGAGGAGAGATAACATTAGCAACATGCATGTCAGTCTCTCCTGACTCAAAGTAGAGGAGAGATAACATTAGCAACATGCATGTCAGTCTCTCCTGACTCAAAGTAGAGGAGAGATAACATTAGCAACATGCATGTCAGTCTCTCCTGACTCAAAGTAGAGGAGAGATAACATTAGCAACATGCAGGTCAGTCTCTCCTGACTCAAAGTAGAGGAGAGATTGACTGAATCACTACGGGTCTTTGTGAGAGGTATTGACATATTGTTGGTAGCAAACTGTCTGTTCAATCGGTTAACACACAGCTCAGATACCCATAAATACCCCACAAGACCAGCGGCCTCTTCACGGTCACTAAGTCCACAACAGAGCCTGGGACAGTACTGTATAGAGCCATGACTACATGGTACTCTCTGACACCTCAGGTAACACAAGTCCACAACAGAGCCTGGGACAGTACTGTATAGAGCCATGACTACATGGTACTCTCTGACACCTCAGGTAACACAAGTCCACAACAGAGCCTGGGACAGTACTGTATAGAGCCATGACTACATGGTACTCTCTGACACCTCAGGTAACACAAGTCCACAACAGAGCCTGGGACAGTACTGTATAGAGCCATGACTACATGGTACTCTCTGACACCTCAGGTAACACAAGTCCACAACAGAGCCTGGGACAGTACTGTATAGAGCCATGACTACATGGTACTCTCTGACACCTCAGGTAACACAAGTCCACAACAGAGCCTGGGACAGTACTGTATAGAGCCATGACTACATGGTACTCTCTGACACCTCAGGTAACACAAGTCCACAACAGAGCCTGGGACAGTACTGTATAGAGCCATGACTACATGGTACTCTCTGACACCTCAGGTAACACAAGTCCACAACAGAGCCTGGGACAGTACTGTATAGAGCCATGACTACATGGTACTCTCTGACACCTCAGGTAACACAAGTCCACAACAGAGCCTGGGACAGTACTGTATAGAGCCATGACTACATGGTACTCTCTGACACCTCAGGTAACACAAGTCCACAACAGAGCCTGGGACAGTACTGTATAGAGCCATGACTACATGGTACTCTCTGACACCTCAGGTAACACAAGTCCACAACAGAGCCTGGGACAGTACTGTATAGAGCCATGACTACATGGTACTCTCTGACACCTCAGGTAACACAAGTCCACAACAGAGCCTGGGACAGTACTGTATAGAGCCATGACTACATGGTACTCTCTGACACCTCAGGTAACACAAGTCCACAACAGAGCCTGGGACAGTACTGTATAGAGCCATGACTACATGGTACTCTCTGACACCTCAGGTAACACAAGTCCACAACAGAGCCTGGGACAGTACTGTATAGAGCCATGACTACATGGTACTCTCTGACACCTCAGGTAACACAAGTCCACAACAGAGCCTGGGACAGTACTGTATAGAGCCATGACTACATGGTACTCTCTGACACCTCAGGTAACACAAGTCCACAACAGAGCCTGGGACAGTACTGTATAGAGCCATGACTACATGGTACTCTCTGACACCTCAGGTAACACAAGTCCACAACAGAGCCTGGGACAGTACTGTATAGAGCCATGACTACATGGTACTCTCTGACACCTCAGGTAACACAAGTCCACAACAGAGCCTGGGACAGTACTGTATAGAGCCATGACTACATGGTACTCTCTGACACCTCAGGTAACACAAGTCCACAACAGAGCCTGGGACAGTACTGTATAGAGCCATGACTACATGGTACTCTCTGACACCTCAGGTAACACAAGTCCACAACAGAGCCTGGGACAGTACTGTATAGAGCCATGACTACATGGTACTCTCTGACACCTCAGGTAACACAAGTCCACAACAGAGCCTGGGACAGTACTGTATAGAGCCATGACTACATGGTACTCTCTGACACCTCAGGTAACACAAGTCCACAACAGAGCCTGGGACAGTACTGTATAGAGCCATGACTACATGGTACTCTCTGACACCTCAGGTAACACAAGTCCACAACAGAGCCTGGGACAGTACTGTATAGAGCCATGACTACATGGTACTCTCTGACACCTCAGGTAACACAAGTCCACAACAGAGCCTGGGACAGTACTGTATAGAGCCATGACTACATGGTACTCTCTGACACCTCAGGTAACACAAGCAATAAAAACAGATTTCAAAATCAGATAAAACAACACCTAACGGCACAACGCTGTGAAGAGACACAAACACACATTATTCTTAGTAATGTCATGTAAAATTGTAATGTAATAATGGAGCAATGTAAATGTGTATGATGCACAATGTTTTTGTATGATGTAATGTTTTATTTCAGTTTGGACCCCAGGAAGAGTAGCTGCTGCCTTGGCAACAGCTAATGTGGATCCTAATATAATATGAACTATGGTGGCTTGGTGACCTGGACAGCGCAGAGTTCAGCTCGGCTTGACTCAGTAGTGTGGAAAAGGGCGTGAAAGAACTGATGAGGACACAGACGAAGCCCACGCCAAGGAAGTTATTATTATTCTCTCTGTCATTGCTAGACGGCTCAACAGTTATTTCTCAGTCTTCTACCCGGTGAACCTCAGACTGTCATAGAGAGTGACAGCCCGGTTGTCTTTCTGTGTCCAGGGGTTAGGATCCATGGGTTCTATAATGACAACACAGCACTCCGAAGACTTGAATGTGGCTGAGCCAATTAGGATAGACTTGTTCTGATGGTGTGAGCTGAACTCTGACCTAACGGGGTGGAGAGCATCTGAAATGACCACAGATAAGGCCAAAGAGTTAGTGTTGCCGGGTTACTTTCTCTAAGCAACGGGAGACAGAGATGAATTACATTGAGTACACATTACATCTATAAATTCAATTGATTTGTTTTGTTTCAAGCCGATGTCATCCGTTATAATTGGGTCGTTCCACAAAATGGGTGCCTTTTATGTCCCTTTGATATTTTCAGTAGAAGTTGTGCACCAATATTGAATTGTAAAAGCCTGTAGTATAAAAGGAAGTGCCCTTTAATACAGACCACGTGGAGAATTCAATCAGTCTGGGCTTGCCAAAGTGCCAAGATTCATCATCTTGACATGTCCCTTCGTCAACCCTGTCACTTCTGAAGATTATGACTTCTTTCCTGTAGTGATTCATTTACATATGTCCCTCATTTTCAGGAGATCCTGTCACGTGAACTAAACTCTCATTTTAACATGCTTAAGGTATTTAAAAAAAATATATATAATTCAAAGGAAACATTGAACATCTAATAGTCAAATCATAGTGTGAAATCATCTGATCTGCTTCTACTCCTTTGGGCCATTTTCTGGAGTTTTGTGGTGGGAAACTGAGTGGGGCGACCATACCATGTTACCCATAGATAGACAGGCTAGAAATTGCATGCAATTGCCCCTCCCTCGCTGTTGCGCACAACAAGGCTTCAATTCCCCCTGTCACGAGGGGATTTATGGCTGATTTAACAAGACGTTGTCAACCCTGTTACGGTCAACCCTGTCACGAGGGGATTTATGGCTGATTTAACAAGACATTGTCAACCCTGTTAAGGTCAGCCCTGTTACGGTCAACCCTGTTACGGTCAGCCCTGTTACGAGGGGATTTATGGCTGATTTAACAAGACATTGTCAACCCTGTTACGGTCAACCCTGTCACGAGGGGATTTATGGCTGATTTAAGAAGACATTGTCAACCCTGTTACGGTCAACCCTGTCACGAGGGGATTTATGGCTGATTTAAGAAGACATTGTCAACCCTGTTACGGTCAACCCTGTTACGGTCAGCCCTGTTACGGTCAGCCCTGTTAAGGTCAACCCTGTTACGGTCAACCCTGTTAAGGTCAACCCGGTTACGGTCAACCCTGTTACGGTCAACCCTGTTACGGTCAGCCCTGTTACGGTCAGCCCTGTTACGGTCAGCCCTGTTAAGGTCAACCCTGTTACGGTCAACCATGTTACGGTCAACCCTGTTAAGGTCAACCCTGTTACGGTCAACCCGGCTACGGTCAACCCTGTTACGGTCAACCCTGTTACGGTCAGCCCTGTTACGGTCAACCCTGTCACGAGGGGATTTATGGCTGATTTAACAAGACATTGTCAACCCTGTTACGGTCAACCCTGTTACGGTCAGCCCTGTTACGGTCAGCCCTGTTACGGTCAGCCCTGTTACGGTCAACCCTGTTACGGTCAACCCTGTTAAGGTCAACCCGGTTACGGTCAACCCTGTTACGGTCAACCCTGTTACGGTCAGCCCTGTTACGGTCAGCCCTGTTACGGTCAGCCCTGTTAAGGTCAACCCTGTTACGGTCAACCATGTTACGGTCAACCCTGTTAAGGTCAACCCTGTTACGGTCAACCCGGCTACGGTCAACCCTGTTACGGTCAACCCTGTTACAGTCAACCCTGTTATGGTCAACCCTGTTACGGTCAACCCTGCTACGGTCAACCCTGTTACGGTCAACCCTGTTACGGTCAACCCTGTTACGGTCAACCCTGCTACGATCAACCCCGCCACTTTCAACCCCGCCACTTTCAACCCTGTTACAGTCAACCCTGTTACAGTCAACCCTGTTAAGGTCAACCCTGTTACGGTCAACCCTGTTACGGTCAACCCTGTTACTTTATTTGGCACCTAATAGGCACTTACTGTAGTATTTTTTTGTAATGTAACCTCTTTAGATGGGAGAACATTATTTTTGTTGTTGTCTCTAATACTGAGTTAATGACAGATTAGGGCCAGCTAATGACTATAACAATATTCCATTAATTACGCCTTCATCGTCACGGCCCATAATTATCATCCAATTAATGGATCGTTAAGAGGTTTTTTTTTACGAAGAAAGGGAACATTTATCATTGTTGTTCGTACAACTGAAGGACAACTAGCAATGCAACGTTAATACACATGTATTATACAAGGTTGGTTGATGAGCTAACGATGAACTAAAGTACTGTCACCTATAAGAGGACAGAAGAGGAGAAGGATTCACAGTCGAGACAATAATCTGTTGGATATGCCCTCTGTCATTCCCTCTACAACTCAACAAGGCCTGAATGACAAAGGTATGTACCTGCTGACTATAGCCTCTTCTATCATTGTGATGAAAGAAAAACAACACAGTGATGACTGCTGCATCGTGTTGCTGTACGAGCCACGTTGTTCTGTACGAGCCACGTTGTTCAGACAACCACAGCGATGACTGCTGCATCGTGTTGCTGTACGAGCCACGTTGTTCTGTACGAGCCACGTTGTTCAGACAACCACAGTGATGACTGCTGCATCGTGTTGCTGTACGAGCCACGTTGTTCAGACAACCACAGTGATGACTGCTGCATCGTGTTGCTGTACGAGCCACGTTGTTCAGACAACCACAGTGATGACTGCTGCACCGTGTTGCTGTACGAGCCATGTTGTTCAGACAACCACAGTGGTTAAACCAGCTTTACACCACCACATCTTGTTAATACAACAATCAATACAACAATCCCTCACTGGTCCAAGCTAGAAATCATCCTCTTAGTGGTTGAATATGGATAGTTTTTGTCTCTAAGATTTTATTTCATTAGTGTATCATGTCCTTTTATTTGATCCCAGCGTCTGGGTTTTTGTTTCTAAGTTCACAGAGCCCTCGAAGGCGCTTGAGATGGAATCCAACGTTTCTTCCGAAAGGCAAACTGCTGTGAAATGTATTTATTTTTTGTAATTTTTTTACCGTTATTTTACCAGGTAAGTTGACTGAGAACACGTTCTCATTTGCAGCAACGACCTGGGGAATAGTTACAAGGGAGAGGAGGGGGATGAATGAGCCAATTGTAAACTGGGGATTATTAGGTGACCATGATGGTTTGAGGGCCAGATTGGGAATTTAGCCAGGACACCGGGGTTAACACCCCTACTCTTACGATAAGTGCCATGGGATCTTTAATGACCTCAGAGAGTCAGGACACCCGTTTAACGTCCCATCCGAAAGACGGCACCCTACACAGGGCAGTGTCCCCAATCACTGCCCTGGGGCATTGGGATATTTTTTAGACCAGAGGAAAGAGTGCCTCCTACTGGCCCTCCAACACCACTTCCAGCAGCATCTGGTCTCCCATCCAGGGACTGACCAGGACCAACCCTGCTTAGCTTCAGAAGCAAGCCAATAGTGGTATGCAGGGTGGTATGCTGCTGGCATATGACTGATTCTGTGTTCCAAATGGCAACCTTTCCCTATATAGTGCACTAGTTGTAACCCCTTTGGGACAAAGCCTGTAACACCACAGTCTATTGAATACAGAGAAAAAGATCCCTCTCTGCCAGCTTGATTCACAGACCATAGAAGACAATCCAATAAAGAGTTGCTATTTTAGCATGAAAACGGGAGTCAGTGGGAGTTCAAGCAGAGCTTAAGCAGCTGAGAAACCATAGAAGAAGAAGCGAGCATCTCATCATGTTAAATATCAAATATTAATATTGGCGGTAGGAGTTAACATGGCGGTAGGAGTTAACACTTAGGATAATTGGAACAGAATGCCTATAGAACTGCTGGGGTTGGGGAGAACACAAGAAATGTAACTACTGCACAGGGAGGCTTGAGCAACATGCAAGAGAGGAGAGGGGGATAGAGAAGGAGGGAGGGGGAGAGAGAGACAGAGAGAGACAGAGAGAGAGAGAAAAAGAGACAGAGAGAGAGAGAGACAGAGAGAGAGAGAGAGAGAGACATAGACATGTGTAGAAGCACGGTGGCAAGGAAAAACTCCCTAGAAAGGTCAGAACCTAGGAAGAAACCTAGAGAGGAACCAGGCTATGAGAGGTGGCCAGTCCTCTTCTGGCTGTGCCGGGTGGAGATTATAACAGAACATGGCCAAGATGTTCAAATGTTCATAGTTGACCAACAGGGTCAAATAATAATAAACACAGTGGTTGTCGAGGGTGTAACAGGTCAGCACCTCAGGAGTAAAAATCAGTTGGCTTTTCGTAGCAGGGTCAGGGTTCCATAGCCGCAGGCAGAACAGTTGAAACTGGAGCAGCAGCATGGCCAGGTGGACTGGGGACAGCAAGGAGTCATCAGGCCAGGTAGTCCTGAGGCATGGTACTAGGGCTCAGGTCCTCCGAGAGAGAGAGAGAGAGAGAGAGACACAGAGAGACAAAGAGAGACAGTGAGAGACAGAGAGACAGAGAGAGACAGAGAGACAGAGAGACAGAGAGACAGAGAGAGAGAGAAAAGAGAGAGAGAGAGAGAGAGAGAGAGAGAGAGAGAGAGAGAGAGAGAGAGAGAGAGAGAGAGAGAGAGAGAGAGAGAGAGAGAGAGAGAGAGAGAGATAGAGAGAGAGAGAGAGCATACTTAAATTCACACAGGACGCCGGATAAGACAGGAGAAATACTCCAGATATAACAGACTGACCCTAGCCCCCCGACACATAAACTACTGCAGGCTGGAGGCTGAGACAGGAGGGGTTGTGAGACACTGTGGCCCCATCTGACGATACCCCCGGACAGGGCCAAACAGGCAGGATATAATCTCACCCACTTTTCCAAAGCACAGGCCCCACACCACTTGAGGGATATCTTCAACCACCAATTTACCATCCTGAGACAAGGCCGAGTATAGGCCACAGAGATCTTCGCCACGGCACAACCCAAGGGAGGGCGCCAACCCAGACAGGAAGATCACGTCAGTGACTCAACCCACTCAAGTGACGCACCCCTCCTAGGGACGGCGTGGAAGAGCACTAGTAAGCCAGTGCCTCAGCCCCTGTAATAGGGTTAGAGGCAGAGAATCCCAGTGGAGAGAGAGGAACCGGCCAGACAGAGACAGCAAGGGCGGTTCGTTGCTCCAGTGCCTTTCCGTTCACCTTCACACTCCTGGGCCAGACTACACTCAATCATAGGACCTACTGAAGAGATGAGTCTTCAATAAAGACTTAAAGGTTGAGACCAAGTCTGCGTCTCTCACATGGGTAGGCAGACCATTCCATAAAAATGGAGCTCTATAGGAGAAAGCCTATTTGCTTAGAAATTGTAGGGACAATAAGGAGGCCTGCGTCTTGTGACCGTGGCGTGCGTGTAGGTATGTACGAAAGGACCAAATCGTAAAGATTGGTAGGAACAAGCCAATGTAATGCGTTGTAGGTTAGCAGTAGAACCTTGAAATCAGCCCTTGCCTTAACAGGAAGCCAGTGTAGAGAGGCTAGCACTGGAGTAATTTGATCACATTTTTGGGTTCTAGTCAAGATTCTAGCAGCCGTGTTTAGCACTAACTGAGGTTTATTTAGTGCTTTATCCAGGTAGCCAGAAAGTAGAGCATTGCAGTAGTCTAACCTAGAAGTGACAAAAGCATGGATCATCATTTTTGCACAGAAAGTTTCAGATTTTTTTCAATGTTACGTAGATGGAAAAAAGCTGTCCTTGAAACAGTGTTGATATGTTAGTAGAAAGAGGAGGAAGGGAAGCGCTACTAAGGTACACTATAGTATATTTTGGTAGATAGAAGGTGCTCTTTGGTAAAAGGTGTAAATTGGTCATCAAAAAGAAAGGAGGACCAAGGCACTCTTCATATAATTAATTAAAATGCCTTTATTTGTATGGCATGTTCAATGGAAACAAAGTTGTTTAAAAACCGACGCGTTTCGGCTGCATGGCCTTCGCCTGACGAAGGCCATGCAGCCGAAACGCGTCGGTTTTTAAACAACTTTGTTTCTATTGAACATGCCATACTAATAAAGGCATTTTAATTAATTATATGAAGAGTGCCTTGGTCCTCCTTTCTTTTTGATAGTCTTGATATGTTCTTCAAAAGAGAGATCAGGGTCCAGAGTAACGCCGAGGTCCTTCACAGTTTTATTTTACGACGACTGTACAACCATCAAGATTAATTGTCAGATTTAACAGAAGGTCTCTGTTTCTTGGGACCTAGAACAAGCATCTCTGTTTTGTCCGAGTTTAAAAGTAGAACATTTGCAGCCATCCACTTCCTTATGTCTGAAACACAGGCTTCCAGTGAGGGCAATTTTGGGGCTTCACCATGTTTCATCGAAATTGTAACTGCGTTCCTCTCTCTCTTCATAAGAAGAGGAGGAGTAGTGATCGAGCCAAGGCGCAGCGGGTTGTGAATACATGATGAATTTTATTTATAAGACAAAACGAAACAAACTATACTTGAATAAACTAACAAAAATAACAAAACGAAAATAGACAGACTTAGTACGACGAACTGACATAACACACGCAGAACAAACGAACAAGTACTTACTACAAAAACGCACGAACAAACCGAAACAATCCCGTATGGTGTAACATCGACACAGACACAGGAGACAATCACCCACAAACAAACAGTGAGAACACCCTACCTAAATATGACTCTTAATTAGAGGAGAACGCAAAACACCTGCCTCTAATTAAGAGCCATACCAGGCAACCAAAACCAACATAGAAACAGATAACATAGACTGCCCACCCAAAACACATGCCCTGACCTAAACACATACAAAAACAACATAAAACAGGTCAGGACCGTTACAGAACCCCCCCCTCAAGGTGCGAACTCCGGGCGCACCAGCACAAAGTCCAGGGGAGGGTATGGGTGGGCAGTTGACCACGGTGGTGGCTCCGGCTCTGGACGCTGTCCCCACACCACCATAGTCACTCCCCGCTTCTGTCTTCCCCTCCCAATGACCACCCTAAAACTCACATCCCCTAAATAAACGGCCAGCACCAGGAGAAGGGGCAGCACCGGGACAAGGGGCAGCACCGGGACAAGGGGCAGCACCGGGACAAGGGGCAGCACCGGGACAAGGGGCAGCACCGGGACAAGGGGCAGCACCAGGATAAGGGGCAGCACCAGGATAAAGACCAGCACCGGGATAAGGGGCAGCACCGGGACAAGGGGCAGCACCGGGACAAGGGGCAGCACCGGGATAAGGGGCAGCACCGGGACAAGGGGCAGCACCGGGACAAGGGGCAGCACCGGGATAAGGGGCAGCACCGGGACAAGGGGCAGCACCGGGACAAGGGGCAACACCGGGACAAGGGGCAGGTCCCGGTTGATATACTCTGGCAGATCCTGGCTGAGGGACTCTGGCAGGTCTATGCAGGCTGACGGCTCTCGACGCTCATGGCAGGCTGACGGCTCTCGACGCTCATGGCAGGCTGACGGCTCTCGACGCTCATGGCAGGCTGACGGCTCTCGACGCTCATGGCGGGCTGACGGCTCTCGACGCTCATGGCTCTCTGGCGGCTCTGGCAGATCCTGTCTGGTTGGCGGCTCTGGCAGATCCTGTCTGGTTGGCGGCTCTGGCAGATCCTGTCTGGTTGGCGGCTCTGGCAGATCCTGTCTGGTTGGCGGCTCTGGCAGATCCTGTCTGGCGGGCGGCTCTGGCAGATCCTGTCTGGCGGGCGGCTCTGGCAGATCCTATCTGGCGGGCGGCTCTAGCGGCTCCTGTCTGGCGGGCGGCTCTAGCGGCTCCTGTCTGGCGGACGGCTCTGTAGGCTCATGGCAGACGGGCGGCTTTGCAGGCTCATGGCAGACGGGCGGCTTTGCAGGCTCATGGCAGACGGATGGCTCAGACGGCGCTGGGGAGACGGATGGCTCAGATGGCGCTGGGGAGACGGATGGCTCAGATGGCGCTGGGGAGACGGATGGCTCTGGCCGGATACGGCGCACTGTAGACCTGGTGCGTGGTGCCGGAACTAGAGGCACCGGGCTAAGGATAAGCACCTTCCTACTAGTGCGGGGAGCAGGGACAGGGCACACTGTATTCTCAAAGCCCACTCTATACCTGATGCAAGGTACCGGCACTGGTGACACCGGGCTGAGGACAAGCACATCAGGATTAGTAGGGGGAGAAGATACAGTGTGTTCAGGGCTCTGGAGACGCACAGGAGGCTTTGTGCGTGGTGCCGTAACTGGAGGCACCGAACTGGATACACGCACTACAGAGAGAGTGCGTGGAGGAGGAACTGGGCTCAGGAGACGCACTGGTAGCCTAGTGCGTAGTGTAGGCACTGTAGGTACTAGGCTGGGGCGGGGAGGTGGCGCCGGAAATACCGGACCGTGGAGGCGTACTGGCACTCTTGAGCATTGAACCCGCCCAACCTTACCTGGTTGAATGCTCCCGGTCGCCCGACCAGTGCGGGGAGGTGGAATAACCCGCACCGGCCTATGTAGGCGAACCGGGGAAACCATGCGTAAGGCCGGTGCCATGTATGCCGGCCCGAGGAGACGCACTGGAGACCAGACGCGTTGAGCCGGCCTCATGACACCTGGCTCAATACCCAATCTAGCCCTACCAGTGCGGGGAGGTGGAATAACCCGCACTGGGCTATGCACTCGTACAGGAGACACCGTGCGCTCTACTGCGTAACACGGCGCCTGCCCGTACTCCCGCTCTCCACGGTAAGCCTGGGAAGTGGGCGCAGGTCTCCTACCTGCCCTTGGCCCACTACCTCTTATCCCCCCCAAGAAATTTTTGGGTGTTACTTACGGGCTTTTTGGGCTTCCGTGCCAGACGCGTTCCCTCATAGCTCCGGTTCCTCTCTCCGGTAGCCTCTGCTCTCCTCAGTGCCTCCAGCTGTTCCCATGGGAGGCGATCCCTACCAGCCAGGATCTCCTCCCATGTGTAGCAACCCTTTCCGTCCAATATATCGTCCCATGTCCATTGCTCCTTCTTTTCCTGTCCCTTACTCCATTTACTCCGCTGCTTGGCTCTGGAATGGTGGGTGATTCTGTAACGGCGTTCCTCTCTCTCTTCATAAGAAGAGGAGGAGTAGTGATCGAGCCAAGGCGCAGCGGGTTGTGAATACATGATGAATTTTATTTATAAGACAAAACTAAACAAACTATACTTGAATAAACTAACAAAAATAACAAAACGAAAATAGACAGACTTAGTACGACGAACTGACATAACACACGCAGAACAACCGAACAAGTACTTACTACAAAAACGCACGAACAAACCGAAACAATCCCGTATGGTGTAACATCGACACAGACACAGGAGACAATCACCCACAAACAAACAGTGAGAACACCCTACCTAAATATGACTCTTAATTAGAGGAGAACGCAAAACACCTGCCTCTAATTAAGAGCCATACCAGGCAACCAAAACCAACATAGAAACAGATAACATAGACTGCCCACCCAAAACACATGCCCTGACCTAAACACATACAAAAACAACATAAAACAGGTCAGGACCGTTACAGAAATGTACAGCTGTGTGTCATCTGCATAGCAGTGAAAGTTAACATTATGTTTCCAAATGACATCACCAAGAGGTAAAATATATAGTGAAAACAATAGTGGTCCCAAAACGGAACCTTGAGGAACACCAAAATTTACACCTGATTTGTCAGAGGACAAACCATCCACAGAGACAAACTGATATCTTTCCAACAGATAAACCAGGCCAGAACTTGTCCGTGTAGACCAATTTGGGTTTCCAATCTCTCCAAAAGAATGTGGTGATCGATGGTATCAAAAGCAGCACTAAGGTCTAGGAACACGAGGACAGATGCAGAGCCTCGGTCTGACGCCATTACAAGGTAATTTACCACCTTCACAAGTGCAGTCTCAGTGCTATGATGGGGTCTAAAACCAGACTGTAGCGTTTCGTATACATTGCATACATTTCATATACATCGTTTCGTATACATTGCTGCGCAACAGCTTTTTCAATTTTGAGAGGAATGGGAGATTCCATATCGGCCGATTGTTTTTTATATTTTCTGGGTCACGGTTTGGCTTTTTCAAGAGAGGCTTTATTACCGCCACTTTTAGTGAGTTTGGTACACATCCGGTGGATAGAGAGACGTTTATTATGTTCAACATAGGAGGGCGGAGCACAGGAAGCAGCTCTTTCAGTAGTTTAGTTGATCTTTTCCTCAAAGAAGTTCATGAATTTATTACTGCTGAAGTGAAATCCATCCTCTCTTGGGGAATGCTGCTTTTTAGTTAGCTTTGCAACAGTATCAAAAATACATTTAGGATTGTTCTTATTTTCCTTAATTAAGTTGGAAAAATAGGATGATCGAGCAGCAGTGAGGGCTCTTCGATACTGCACGGTACTGTCTTTCCAAGCTAGTCGGAAGACTTCCAGTTTGGTGTGGCGCCATTTCCGTTCCAATTTCCTGGAAGCTTGCTTCAGAGCTCGGGTATTTTCTGTATACCAGGGAGCTAGTTTCTTATGACAAATGTTTTTTGTTTTTAGGGGTGCGACTGCATCTAGGGTATTGCACAAGGTTAAATTGAGTTCCTCAGTTAGGTGGTTAACTGATTCTTGTACTCTGACGTCCTTGGGTAGGCAGAGGGAGTCTGGAAGGGCTTCTAGGAATCTTTGGGTTGTCTGAAAATGTATAGCATGACTTTTGATGATCCTTGGTTGGGGTCTGAGCAGATTATTTGTTGCAATTGCAAACATAACAAAATGGTGGTCCGATAGTCCAGGATTATGAGGAAAAACATTAAGATCCACAACATTTATTCCACGGGACAAAACTAGGTCCAGAGTATGACTGTGGCAGTGAGTAGGTCCGGAGACATATTGGACAAAACCTACTGAGTCGATGATGGCTCCGAAAGCCTTTTGGAGTGGGTCTGCAGACTTTTCCATGTGAATATTAATGTCACCAAAAATGTCAATATTATCTGCCATGACTACAAGGTCCGATAGGAATTCAGGGAACTCAGTGAGGAACGCTGTATATGGCCCAGGAGGCCTGTAAACAGTAGCTATAAAAAGTGATTGAGTAGGCTGCATAGATTACATGACTAGAAGCTCAAAAGACAAAACGTCTTTTTTTTTTTTTTGTAAATTGAAATTTGCTATCGTAAATGTTATCAAAACCTCCGCCGTTACGGGATGTGCGGGGGATATGGTCACTAGTGTAACCAGGAGGTGATGGTCAGGTACAGACTCTTAGCCTTATAGTGTTATGGTCAGGTATAGACTCTTAGCCTTATCGTGTTATGGTCAGGTATAGACTCTTAGCCTTATAGTGTTATGGTCAGGTATAGACTCTTAGCCTTATAGTTATGGTCAGGTATAGACTCTTAGCTGTATAGTGTTATGGTCAGGTATAGACTCTTAGCCTTATAGTGTTATGGTCAGGTAAAGACTCTTAGCTGTATAGTGTTATGGTCAGGTATAGACTCTTAGCCTTATAGTGTTATGGTCAGGTATAGACTCTTAGCTGTATAGTGTTATGGTCAGGTATAGACTCTTAGCCTTATAGTGTTATGGTCAGGTATAGACTCTTAGCCTTATCGTGTTATGGTCAGGTATAGACTCTTAGCCTTATCGTGTTATGGTCAGGTATAGACTCTTAGCCTTATAGTGTTATGGTCAGGTATAGACTCTTAGCCTTATAGTGTTATGGTCAGGTATAGACTCTTAGCTGTATAGTGTTATGGTCAGGTATAGACTCTTAGCCTTATAGTGTTATGGTCAGGTATAGACTCTTAGCTGTATAGTGTTATGGTCAGGTATAGACTCTTAGCTGTATAGTGTTATGGTCAGGTATAGACTCTTAGCTGTATAGTGTTATGGTCAGGTATAGACTCTTAGCCTTATAGTGTTATGGTCATGTATAGACTCTTAGCCTTATAGTGTTATGGTCAGGTATAGACTCTTAGCATTATAGTGTTATGGTCAGGTATAGACTCTTAGCTGTATAGTGTTATGGTCATGTATAGACTCTTAGCCTTATAGTGTTATGGTCAGGTAAAGACTCTTAGCCTTATAGTGTTATGGTCAGGTATAGACTCTTAGCCTTATAGTGTTATGGTCAGGTATAGACTCTTAGCCTTATAGTATTATGGTCAGGTATAGACTCTTAGCCTTATAGTGTTATGGTCAGGTATAGACGCTTAGCTGTATAGTGTTATGGTCAGGTATAGACTCTTAGCCTTATAGTGTTATGGTCAGGTATAGACTCTTAGCTTTATCATGTTATGGTCAGGTATAGACTCTTAGCCTTATAGTGTTATGGTCAGGTATAGACTCTTAGCTGTATAGTGTTATGGTCAGGTATAGACTCTTAGCTGTATAGTGTTATGGTCAGGTATAGACTCTTAGCTGTATAGTGTTATGGTCAGGTATTGACTCTTAGCTGTATAGTGTTATGGTCAGGTATAGACTCTTAGCCTTATAGTGTTATGGTCAGGTATAGACTCTTAGCTGTATAGTGTTATGGTGGAATAGACTCTTAGCTGTATAGTGTTATGGTCAGGTATAGACTCTTAGCCTTATAGTGTTATGGTCAGGTATAGACTCTTAGCTGTATAGTGTTATGGTGGAATAGACTCTTAGCTGTATAGTGTTATGGTCAGGTATAGACTCTTAGCCTTATAGTGTTATGGTCAGGTATAGACTCTTAGCTGTATAGTGTTATGGTCAGGTATAGACTCTTAGCCTTATAGTGTTATGGTCAGGTATAGACTCTTAGCTGTATAGTGTTATGGTCAGGTATAGACTCTTAGCCTTATAGTGTTATGGTCAGGAATAGACTCTTAGCTGTATAGTGTTATGGTCAGGTATAGACTCTTAGCCTTATAGTGTTATGGTCAGGTATAGACTCTTAGCTGTATAGTGTTATGGTCAGGTATAGACTCTTAGCTGTATCGTGTTATGGTCAGGTATAGACTCTTAGCCTTATAGTGTTATGGTCAGGTATAGACTCTTAGCCTTATAGTGTTATGGTCAGGTATAGACGCTTAGCCTTATAGTGTTATGGTCAGGTATAGACTCTTAGCTGTATAGTGTTATGGTCAGGTATAGACTCTTAGCCTTATAGTGTTATGGTCATGTATAGACTCTTAGCCTTATAGTGTTATGGTCAGGTATAGACTCTTAGCATTATAGTGTTATGGTCAGGTATAGACTCTTAGCTGTATAGTGTTATGGTCATGTATAGACTCTTAGCCTTATAGTGTTATGGTCAGGTAAAGACTCTTAGCCTTATAGTGTTATGGTCAGGTATAGACTCTTAGCCTTATAGTGTTATGGTCAGGTATAGACTCTTAGCCTTATAGTATTATGGTCAGGTATAGACTCTTAGCCTTATAGTGTTATGGTCAGGTATAGACGCTTAGCTGTATAGTGTTATGGTCAGGTATAGACTCTTAGCTGTATAGTGTTATGGTCAGGTATAGACTCTTAGCTTTATCGTGTTATGGTCAGGTATAGACTCTTAGCCTTATAGTGTTATGGTCAGGTAAAGACTCTTAGCCTTATAGTGTTATGGTCAGGTATAGACTCTTAGCCTTATAGTGTTATGGTCAGGTATAGACTCTTAGCTGTATAGTGTTATGGTCAGGTATAGACTCTTAGCTGTATAGTGTTATGGTCAGGTATAGACTCTTAGCCTTATAGTGTTATGGTCAGGTATAGACTCTTAGCTGTATAGTGTTATGGTGGAATAGACTCTTAGCTGTATAGTGTTATGGTCAGGTATAGACTCTTAGCCTTATAGTGTTATGGTCAGGTATAGACTCTTAGCTGTATAGTGTTATGGTCAGGTATAGACTCTTAGCCTTATAGTGTTATGGTCAGGTATAGACTCTTAGCTGTATAGTGTTATGGTCAGGTATAGACTCTTAGCCTTATAGTGTTATGGTCAGGAATAGACTCTTAGCTGTATAGTGTTATGGTCAGGTATAGACTCTTAGCTTTATAGTGTTATGGTCAGGAATAGACTCTTAGCTGTATAGTGTTATGGTCAGGTATAGACTCTTAGCCTTATAGTGTTATGGTCAGGTATAGACTCTTAGCCTTATAGTGTTATGGTCAGTAATAGACTCTTAGCCTTATAGTATTATGGTCAGGTATAGACTCTTAGCCTTATAGTGTTATGGTCAGGTATAGACTCTTAGCCTTATCGTGTTATGGTCAGGTATAGACTCTTAGCTGTATAGTGTTATGGTGGAATAGACTCTTAGCTGTATAGTGTTATGGTCAGGTATAGACTCTTAGCTGTATAGTGTTATGGTCAGGTATAGACTCTTAGCTGTATAGTGTTATGGTCAGGTATAGACTCTTAGCTGTATAGTGTTATGGTCAGGTATAGACTCTTAGCTTTATCGTGTTATGGTCAGGTATAGACTCTTAGCCTTATAGTGTTATGGTCAGGTATAGACTCTTAGCCTTATAGTGTTATGGTCAGGTATAGACTCTTAGCTGTATAGTGTTATGGTCAGGTATAGACTCTTAGCTGTATAGTGTTATGGTCAGGTATAGACTCTTAGCCTTGTAGTGTTATGGTCAGGTATAGACTCTTAGCTGTATAGTGTTATGGTCAGGTATAGACTCTTAGCTGTATAGTGTTATGGTCAGGTATAGACTCTTAGCCTTATAGTGTTATGGTCAGGTATAGACTCTTAGCCTTATAGTGTTATGGTCAGGTATAGACTCTTAGCCTTATAGTGTTATGGTCAGGTATAGACTCTTAGCCTTATAGTGTTATGGTCAGGTATAGACTCTTAGATGTATAGTGTTATGGTCAGGTATAGACTCTTAGCCTTATAGTGTTATGGTCAGGTATAGACTCTTAGCCTTATAGTGTTATGGTGGAATAGACTCTTAGCTGTATAGTGTTATGGTCAGGTATAGACTCTTAGCCTTATAGTGTTATGGTCAGGTATAGACTCTTAGCCTTATAGTGTTATGGTCAGGTATAGACTCTTAGCCTTATAGTGTTATGGTCAGGTAAAGACTCTTAGCCTTATAGTGTTATGGTCAGGTATAGACTCTTAGCCTTATAGTGTTATGGTCAGGTATAGACTCTTAGCCTTATAGTGTTATGGTCAGGTATAGACTCTTAGCCTTATAGTGTTATGGTCAGGTATAGACTCTTAGATGTATACGCTACATGTACTTGACACATCCTAACACACTTGTCACTTCAACGTAACCATTAATGTGCATAACAAATAAAATAGACTTTTTTTGTGCAAAATATGTGTTTTTAAATTGATATCAGAACATGTAAAAGCACCCACATCTGTGTTTTCGCATGTCAGAGACATCTGCTGTTCCTTCACCCTGTGATGGGATGGGAGATTAGGGGTTGGCAGCGATTAGTCTTGCCTGTCTTAAACATGAGCCCTGGGAGTAGCGCGTGTTGATTAGTTCTGTCTCATCATGAAAGGGGCTTTCAGGCTCACATCCATATTAACAGTGACAGGGATTTAGAATTTTGGGGGGGGGAGAGTGGTACAGTTGTCGACATTACTCATTTTATCCTCTTAAAAAGGCTTGTGGCTAAGCTTCTAACCTTATTTTTTAAACAATGATGTCCTCTCGCTGATGTCCTCTTGCTGAAAAATAACTAGATTACTGAAAGATGGGTTTTAAAAGGTGTGCTGAAGATATATGCACACAGAAATTATTCCGACCGGAATCATAAAAGGGTAAAATTAGGTTACTAGCACCAAGTGGTATGTCCCACCCCTCTGATGTTCTGTAAAGCAGATGTCTTGTTCCACCCCTCTGATGTTCTGTAAAGCAGATGTCTTGTTCCACCCCTCTGATGTTCTGTAAAGCAGATGTCTTGTCCCACCCCTCTGATGTTCTGTAAATCAGATGTCTTGTCCCACCCCTCTGATGTTCTGTAAATCAGATGTCTTGTTCCACCCCTCTGATGTTCTGTAAAGCAGATGTCTTGTCCCACCCCTCTGATGTTCTGTAAAGCAGATGTCTTGTCCCACCCCTCTGATGTTCTGTAAATCAGATGTCTTGTTCCACCCCTCTGATCTGTTCTGTATATAAGATGTCTTGTCCCACCCCTCTGATGTTCTGTAAATCAGATGTCTTGTTCCACCCCTCTGATGTTCTGTAAATCAGATGTCTTGTCCCACCCCTCTGATGTTCTGTAAATCAGATGTCTTGTTCCACCCCTCTGATGTTCTGTAAATCAGATGTCTTGTTCCACCCCTCTGATGTTCTGTAAAGCAGATGTCTTGTTCCACCTCTCTGATGTTCTGTAAAGCAGATGTCTTGTTCCACCCCTCTGATGTTCTGTAAATCAGATGTCTTGTTCCACCCCTCTGATGTTCTGTAAATCAGATGTCTTGATAAAATAAACCACCACACTATGATATTAAACCACCACACTATAATATTAAACCACCACACTACAATATTAAACCACCACACTATAATATTAAACCACCACACTACAATATTAAACCACCACACTATAATATTAAACCACCACACTACAATATTAAACCACCACACTACAATATTAAACCACCACACTATAATATTAAACCACCACACTACAATATTAAACCACCACACTATGATATTAAACCACCACACTATAATATTACACCACCACACTACAGACTATGATATTAAACCACCACACTATGATATTAAACCACCACACTATAATATTAAGCCACCACACTACAGACTATGATATTAAACCACCACACTATGATATTAAACCACCACACTACAATATTAAACCACCACACTATGATATTAAACCACCACACTACAATATTAAACCACCACACTACAATATTAAACCACCACACTATAATATTAAACCACCACACTACAATATTAAACCACCACACTATAATATTAAACCACCACACTATAATATTAAACCCCCACACTATAATATTAAACCACCACACTATAATATTAAACCACCACACTACAATATTAAACCACCACACTATAATATTAAACCACCACACTATAATATTAAACCACCACACTATGATATTAAACCACCACACTACAGACTATGATATTAAACCACCACACTATAATATTAAACCACCACACTATAATATTAAACCACCACACTATAATATTAAACCACCACACTATAATATTAAACCACCACACTACAGACTATGATATTAAACCCCCACACTATGATATTAAACCACCACACTATAATATTAAACCACCACACTATAATATTAAACCACCACACTATAATATTAAACCACCACACTATAATATTAAACCACCACACTATAATATTAAACCACCACACTACAGACTATGATATTAAACCACCACACTACAGACTATAATATTAAACCACCACACTACAATATTAAACCCCCACACTATGATATTAAACCACCACACTATAATATTAAACCACCACACTATAATATTAAACCACCACACTATAATATTAAACCACCACACTACAGACTATGATATTAAACCACCACACTATAATATTAAACCACCACACTATAATATTAAACCACCACACTACAGACTATGATATTAAACCACCACACTATAATATTAAACCACCACACTATAATATTAAACCACCACACTACAGACTATGATATTAAACCACCACACTACAATATTAAACCACCACACTATAATATTAAACCACCACACTACAATATTAAACCACCACACTACAATATTAAACCACCACACTATAATATTAAACCACCACACTACAATATTAAACCACCACACTATGATATTAAACCACAAGACTATAATATTAAACCACCACACTATAATATTAAACCACCACACTATAATATTAAACCACCACACTACAGACTGTGATATTAAACCACCACACTATAATATTAAACCACCACACTACAATATTAAACCACCACACTACAATATTAAACCACCACACTACAATACTAAACCACCCCACTACAATATTAAACCACCACACTATAATATTAAACCACCACACTACAGACTATGATATTAAACCACCACACTACAGACTATAATATTAAACCACCACACTATAATATTAAACCACCACACTATAATATTAAACCACCACACTATAATATTAAACCACCACACTACAATATTAAACCACCACACTACAGACTATAATATTAAACCACCACACTATAATATTAAACCACCACACTACAATATTAAACCACCACACTACAGACTATGATATTAAACCCCCACACTATGATATTAAACCACCACACTATAATATTAAACCACCACACTATAATATTAAACCACCACACTATAATATTAAACCACCACACTACAATATTAAACCACCACACTACAATATTAAACCACCACACTACAATATTAAACCACCACACTACAGACTATAATATTAAACCACCACACTACAATATTAAACCACAAGACTATAATATTAAACCACCACACTATAATATTAAACCACCACACTACAATATTAAACCACCACACTATAATATTAAACCACAAGACTATAATATTAAACCACAAGACTATAATATTAAACCACCACACTATGATATTAAACCACCACACTACAGACTATGATATTAAACCACCACACTATAATATTAAACCACCACACTATAATATTAAACCACCACACTATAATATTAAACCACCACACTACAGACTATGATATTAAACCCCCACACTATGATATTAAACCACCACACTATAATATTAAACCACCACACTATAATATTAAACCACCACACTACAGACTATGATATTAAACCCCCACACTATGATATTAAACCACCACACTATAATATTAAACCACCACACTATAATATTAAACCACCACACTATAATATTAAACCACCACACTATAATATTAAACCACCACACTACAGACTATGATATTAAACCACCACACTACAGACTATAATATTAAACCACCACACTACAATATTAAACCCCCACACTATGATATTAAACCACCACACTATAATATTAAACCACCACACTATAATATTAAACCACCACACTATAATATTAAACCACCACACTACAGACTATGATATTAAACCACCACACTATAATATTAAACCACCACACTATAATATTAAACCACCACACTACAGACTATGATATTAAACCACCACACTATAATATTAAACCACCACACTATAATATTAAACCACCACACTACAGACTATGATATTAAACCACCACACTACAATATTAAACCACCACACTATAATATTAAACCACCACACTACAATATTAAACCACCACACTACAATATTAAACCACCACACTATAATATTAAACCACCACACTACAATATTAAACCACCACACTATGATATTAAACCACAAGACTATAATATTAAACCACCACACTATAATATTAAACCACCACACTATAATATTAAACCACCACACTACAGACTGTGATATTAAACCACCACACTATAATATTAAACCACCACACTACAATATTAAACCACCACACTACAATATTAAACCACCACACTACAATACTAAACCACCCCACTACAATATTAAACCACCACACTATAATATTAAACCACCACACTACAGACTATGATATTAAACCACCACACTACAGACTATAATATTAAACCACCACACTATAATATTAAACCACCACACTATAATATTAAACCACCACACTATAATATTAAACCACCACACTACAATATTAAACCACCACACTACAGACTATAATATTAAACCACCACACTATAATATTAAACCACCACACTACAATATTAAACCACCACACTACAGACTATGATATTAAACCCCCACACTATGATATTAAACCACCACACTATAATATTAAACCACCACACTATAATATTAAACCACCACACTATAATATTAAACCACCACACTACAATATTAAACCACCACACTACAATATTAAACCACCACACTACAGACTATAATATTAAACCACCACACTACAATATTAAACCACAAGACTATAATATTAAACCACCACACTATAATATTAAACCACCACACTACAATATTAAACCACCACACTATAATATTAAACCACAAGACTATAATATTAAACCACAAGACTATAATATTAAACCACCACACTATAATATTACACCACCACACTACAATATTAAACCACCACACTATAATATTAAACCACCACACTATAATATTAAACCACCACACTATGATATTAAACCACCACACTACAGACTATGATATTAAACCACCACACTATAATATTAAACCACCACACTATAATATTAAACCACCACACTATAATATTAAACCACCACACTATAATATTAAACCACCACACTACAGACTATGATATTAAACCCCCACACTATGATATTAAACCACCACACTATAATATTAAACCACCACACTATGATATTAAACCACCACACTACAGACTATGATATTAAACCACCACACTATAATATTAAACCACCACACTATAATATTAAACCACCACACTATAATATTAAACCACCACACTACAGACTATGATATTAAACCCCCACACTATGATATTAACCACCACACTATAATATTAAACCACCACACTATAATATTAAACCACCACACTACAGACTATGATATTAAACCCCCACACTATGATATTAAACCACCACACTATAATATTAAACCACCACACTATAATATTAAACCACCACACTATAATATTAAACCACCACACTATAATATTAAACCACCACACTATAATATTAAACCACCACACTACAGACTATGATATTAAACCACCACACTACAGACTATAATATTAAACCACCACACTACAATATTAAACCCCCACACTATGATATTAAACCACCACACTATAATATTAAACCACCACACTATAATATTAAACCACCACACTATAATATTAAACCACCACACTACAGACTATGATATTAAACCACCACACTATAATATTAAACCACCACACTATAATATTAAACCACCACACTACAGACTATGATATTAAACCACCACACTATAATATTAAACCACCACACTATAATATTAAACCACCACACTACAGACTATGATATTAAACCACCACACTACAATATTAAACCACCACACTATAATATTAAACCACCACACTACAATATTAAACCACCACACTACAATATTAAACCACCATACTATAATATTAAACCACCACACTACAATATTAAACCACCACACTATGATATTAAACCACAAGACTATAATATTAAACCACCACACTATAATATTAAACCACCACACTATAATATTAAACCACCACACTACAGACTGTGATATTAAACCACCACACTATAATATTAAACCACCACACTACAATATTAAACCACCACACTACAATATTAAACCACCACACTACAATACTAAACCACCCCACTACAATATTAAACCACCACACTATAATATTAAACCACCACACTACAGACTATGATATTAAACCACCACACTACAGACTATAATATTAAACCACCACACTATAATATTAAACCACCACACTATAATATTAAACCACCACACTATAATATTAAACCACCACACTACAATATTAAACCACCACACTACAGACTATAATATTAAACCACCACACTATAATATTAAACCACCACACTACAATATTAAACCACCACACTACAGACTATGATATTAAACCCCCACACTATGATATTAAACCACCACACTATAATATTAAACCACCACACTATAATATTAAACCACCACACTATAATATTAAACCACCACACTACAATATTAAACCACCACACTACAATATTAAACCACCACACTACAGACTATAATATTAAACCACCACACTACAATATTAAACCACAAGACTATAATATTAAACCACCACACTATAATATTAAACCACCACACTACAATATTAAACCACCACACTACAATATTAAACCACAAGACTATAATATTAAACCACCACACTATAATATTAAACCACCACACTACAATATTAAACCACCACACTATAATATTAAACCACCCGACTACAGACTATAATATTAAACCACCACACTACAATATTAAACCACAAGACTATAATATTAAACCACCACACTATAATATTAAACCACAAGACTATAATATTAAACCACCACACTACAATATTAAACCACAAGACTACAATATTAAACCACCACACTACAATATTAAACCACAAGACTATAATATTAAACCACAAGACTATAATATTAAACCACCACACTATAATATTAAACCACCACACTATGATATTAAACCACCACACTACAATATTAAACCACCACACTACAGACTATGATATTAAACCACCACACTACAGACTATAATATTAAACCACCACACTACAATATTAAACCACAAGACTATAATATTAAACCACCACACTATAATATTAAACCACAAGACTATAATATTAAACCACCACACTACAATATTCAACCACAAGACTACAATATTAAACCACCACACTACAATATTAAACCACAAGACTATAATATTAAACCACCACACTACAATATTCAACCACAAGACTACAATATTAAACCACCACACTACAATATTAAACCACAAGACTATAATATTAAACCACAAGACTATAATATTAAACCACCACACTATAATATTAAACCACCACACTATGATATTAAACCACCACACTACAGACTATGATATTAAACCACCACACTACAATATTAAACCACCACACTATGATATTAAACCACCACACTACAATATTAAACCACCCCACTATAATATTAAACCACCACACTACAATATTAAACCACCACACTATAATATTAAACCACCACACTACAGACTATGATATTAAACCACCACACTACAATATTAAACCACCACACTATGATATTAAACCACCACACTACAATATTAAACCACCCCACTATAATATTAAACCACCACACTACAATATTAAACCACCACACTATAATATTAAACCACCACACTACAGACTATGATATTAAACCACAAGACTATAATATTAAACCACCACACTATAATATTACACCACCACACTACAATATTAAACCACCACACTATAATATTAAACCACCACACTATAATATTAAACCACCACACTATGATATTAAACCACCACACTACAGACTATGATATTAAACCACCACACTATAATATTAAACCACCACACTATAATATTAAACCACCACACTATAATATTAAACCACCACACTATAATATTAAACCACCACACTACAGACTATGATATTAAACCCCCACACTATGATATTAAACCACCACACTATAATATTAAACCACCACACTATGATATTAAACCACCACACTACAGACTATGATATTAAACCACCACACTATAATATTAAACCACCACACTATAATATTAAACCACCACACTATAATATTAAACCACCACACTACAGACTATGATATTAAACCCCCACACTATGATATTAACCACCACACTATAATATTAAACCACCACACTATAATATTAAACCACCACACTACAGACTATGATATTAAACCCCCACACTATGATATTAAACCACCACACTATAATATTAAACCACCACACTATAATATTAAACCACCACACTATAATATTAAACCACCACACTATAATATTAAACCACCACACTATAATATTAAACCACCACACTACAGACTATGATATTAAACCACCACACTACAGACTATAATATTAAACCACCACACTACAATATTAAACCCCCACACTATGATATTAAACCACCACACTATAATATTAAACCACCACACTATAATATTAAACCACCACACTATAATATTAAACCACCACACTACAGACTATGATATTAAACCACCACACTATAATATTAAACCACCACACTATAATATTAAACCACCACACTACAGACTATGATATTAAACCACCACACTATAATATTAAACCACCACACTATAATATTAAACCACCACACTACAGACTATGATATTAAACCACCACACTACAATATTAAACCACCACACTATAATATTAAACCACCACACTACAATATTAAACCACCACACTACAATATTAAACCACCATACTATAATATTAAACCACCACACTACAATATTAAACCACCACACTATGATATTAAACCACAAGACTATAATATTAAACCACCACACTATAATATTAAACCACCACACTATAATATTAAACCACCACACTACAGACTGTGATATTAAACCACCACACTATAATATTAAACCACCACACTACAATATTAAACCACCACACTACAATATTAAACCACCACACTACAATACTAAACCACCCCACTACAATATTAAACCACCACACTATAATATTAAACCACCACACTACAGACTATGATATTAAACCACCACACTACAGACTATAATATTAAACCACCACACTATAATATTAAACCACCACACTATAATATTAAACCACCACACTATAATATTAAACCACCACACTACAATATTAAACCACCACACTACAGACTATGATATTAAACCCCCACACTATGATATTAAACCACCACACTATAATATTAAACCACCACACTATGATATTAAACCACCACACTACAGACTATGATATTAAACCACCACACTATAATATTAAACCACCACACTATAATATTAAACCACCACACTATAATATTAAACCACCACACTACAGACTATGATATTAAACCCCCACACTATGATATTAACCACCACACTATAATATTAAACCACCACACTATAATATTAAACCACCACACTACAGACTATGATATTAAACCCCCACACTATGATATTAAACCACCACACTATAATATTAAACCACCACACTATAATATTAAACCACCACACTATAATATTAAACCACCACACTATAATATTAAACCACCACACTATAATATTAAACCACCACACTACAGACTATGATATTAAACCACCACACTACAGACTATAATATTAAACCACCACACTACAATATTAAACCCCCACACTATGATATTAAACCACCACACTATAATATTAAACCACCACACTATAATATTAAACCACCACACTATAATATTAAACCACCACACTACAGACTATGATATTAAACCACCACACTATAATATTAAACCACCACACTATAATATTAAACCACCACACTACAGACTATGATATTAAACCACCACACTATAATATTAAACCACCACACTATAATATTAAACCACCACACTACAGACTATGATATTAAACCACCACACTACAATATTAAACCACCACACTATAATATTAAACCACCACACTACAATATTAAACCACCACACTACAATATTAAACCACCATACTATAATATTAAACCACCACACTACAATATTAAACCACCACACTATGATATTAAACCACAAGACTATAATATTAAACCACCACACTATAATATTAAACCACCACACTATAATATTAAACCACCACACTACAGACTGTGATATTAAACCACCACACTATAATATTAAACCACCACACTACAATATTAAACCACCACACTACAATATTAAACCACCACACTACAATACTAAACCACCCCACTACAATATTAAACCACCACACTATAATATTAAACCACCACACTACAGACTATGATATTAAACCACCACACTACAGACTATAATATTAAACCACCACACTATAATATTAAACCACCACACTATAATATTAAACCACCACACTATAATATTAAACCACCACACTACAATATTAAACCACCACACTACAGACTATAATATTAAACCACCACACTATAATATTAAACCACCACACTACAATATTAAACCACCACACTACAGACTATGATATTAAACCCCCACACTATGATATTAAACCACCACACTATAATATTAAACCACCACACTATAATATTAAACCACCACACTATAATATTAAACCACCACACTACAATATTAAAAAACCACACTACAATATTAAACCACCACACTACAGACTATAATATTAAACCACCACACTACAATATTAAACCACAAGACTATAATATTAAACCACCACACTATAATATTAAACCACCACACTATAATATTAAACCACCACACTATAATATTAAACCACCACACTATAATATTAAACCACCACACTACAGACTATGATATTAAACCACCACACTACAGACTATAATATTAAACCACCACACTACAATATTAAACCCCCACACTATGATATTAAACCACCACACTATAATATTAAACCACCACACTATAATATTAAACCACCACACTATAATATTAAACCACCACACTACAGACTATGATATTAAACCACCACACTATAATATTAAACCACCACACTATAATATTAAACCACCACACTACAGACTATGATATTAAACCACCACACTATAATATTAAACCACCACACTATAATATTAAACCACCACACTACAGACTATGATATTAAACCACCACACTACAATATTAAACCACCACACTATAATATTAAACCACCACACTACAATATTAAACCACCACACTACAATATTAAACCACCATACTATAATATTAAACCACCACACTACAATATTAAACCACCACACTATGATATTAAACCACAAGACTATAATATTAAACCACCACACTATAATATTAAACCACCACACTATAATATTAAACCACCACACTACAGACTGTGATATTAAACCACCACACTATAATATTAAACCACCACACTACAATATTAAACCACCACACTACAATATTAAACCACCACACTACAATACTAAACCACCCCACTACAATATTAAACCACCACACTATAATATTAAACCACCACACTACAGACTATGATATTAAACCACCACACTACAGACTATAATATTAAACCACCACACTATAATATTAAACCACCACACTATAATATTAAACCACCACACTATAATATTAAACCACCACACTACAATATTAAACCACCACACTACAGACTATAATATTAAACCACCACACTATAATATTAAACCACCACACTACAATATTAAACCACCACACTACAGACTATGATATTAAACCCCCACACTATGATATTAAACCACCACACTATAATATTAAACCACCACACTATAATATTAAACCACCACACTATAATATTAAACCACCACACTACAATATTAAAAAACCACACTACAATATTAAACCACCACACTACAGACTATAATATTAAACCACCACACTACAATATTAAACCACAAGACTATAATATTAAACCACCACACTATAATATTAAACCACCACACTACAATATTAAACCACCACACTACAATATTAAACCACAAGACTATAATATTAAACCACCACACTATAATATTAAACCACCACACTACAATATTAAACCACCACACTATAATATTAAACCACCCGACTACAGACTATAATATTAAACCACCACACTACAATATTAAAACACAAGACTATAATATTAAACCACCACACTATAATATTAAACCACAAGACTATAATATTAAACCACCACACTACAATATTAAACCACAAGACTACAATATTAAACCACCACACTACAATATTAAACCACAAGACTATAATATTAAACCACAAGACTATAATATTAAACCACCACACTATAATATTAAACCACCACACTATGATATTAAACCACCACACTACAATATTAAACCACCACACTACAGACTATGATATTAAACCACCACACTACAGACTATAATATTAAACCACCACACTACAATATTAAACCACAAGACTATAATATTAAACCACCACACTATAATATTAAACCACAAGACTATAATATTAAACCACCACACTACAATATTCAACCACAAGACTACAATATTAAACCACCACACTACAATATTAAACCACAAGACTATAATATTAAACCACAAGACTATAATATTAAACCACCACACTATAATATTAAACCACCACACTATGATATTAAACCACCACACTACAGACTATGATATTAAACCACCACACTACAATATTAAACCACCACACTATGATATTAAACCACCACACTACAATATTAAACCACCCCACTATAATATTAAACCACCACACTACAATATTAAACCACCACACTATAATATTAAACCACCACACTACAATATTAAACCACCACACTATGATATTAAACCACCACACTACAGACTATGATATTAAACCACCACACTACAATATTAAACCACCACACTATGATATTAAACCACCACACTATAATATTAAACCACCACACTACAATATTAAACCACCACACTATGATATTAATCCACCACACTACAGACTATAATATTAAACCACCACACTACAATATTAAACCACCACACTATGATATTAAACCACAACACTACAGACTATGATATTAAATCACCACACTATAATATTAAACCACCACACTACAATATTAAACCACCACACTATAATATTAAACCACCACACTATAATATTAAACCACCACACTACAGACTATGATATTAAACCACCACACTACAGACTATAATATTAAACCACCACACTATAATATTAAACCCCCACACTATAATATTAAACCACCACACTATGATATTAAACCACCACACTATAATATTAAACCACCACACTACAGACTATGATATTAAACCACCACACTACAGACTATGATATTAAACCACCACACTACAGACTATGATATTAAACCACCACACTACAGACTATGATATTAAACCACCACACTATAATATTAAACCACCAACTATGATATTAAACCACCACACTACAGACTATAATATTAAACCCCCACACTATGATATTAAACCACCACACTATAATATTAAACCACCACACTATAATATTAAACCACCACACTATAATATTAACCACCACACTATAATATTAAACCACCACACTATAATATTAAACCACCACACTACAGACTATGATATTAAACCACCACACTACAATATTAAACCACCACACTATAATATTAAACCACCACACTATAATATTAAACCACCACACTATAATATTAAACCACCACACTATAATATCAAACCACCACACTACAGACTATGATATTAAACCACCACACTATAATATTAAACCACCACACTACAATATTAAACCACCACACTATAATATTAAACCACCACACTATAATATTAAACCACCACACTATAATATTAAACCACCACACTATAATATTAAACCACCACACTACAGACTATGATATTAATCCACCACACTATAATATTAAACCACCACACTATAATATTAAACCACCACACTACAGACTGTGATATTAAACCACCACACTATAATATTAAACCACCACACTACAATATTAAACCACCACACTACAATATTAAACCACCACACTACAATACTAAACCACCCCACTACAATATTAAACCACCACACTATAATATTAAACCACCACACTATAATATTAAACCACCACACTACAATATTAAACCACCACACTACAATATTAAACCACCACACTACAATACTAAACCACCCCACTACAATATTAAACCACCACACTATAATATTAAACCACCACACTATAATATTAAACCACCACACTACAATATTAACCACCACACTATAATATTAAACCACCCCACTACAATATTAAACCACCACACTATGATATTAAACCACCACACTATAATATTAAACCACCCAACTACAGACTATGATATTAAACCACCACACTACAATATTAAACCACCACACTATAATATTAAACCACCACACTACAATATTAAACCACCACACTACAATATTAAACCACCACACTATAATATTAAACCACCACACTACAATATTAAACCACCACACTATGATATTAAACCACAAGACTATAATATTAAACCACCACACTATAATATTAAACCACCACACTATAATATTAAACCACCACACTACAGACTGTGATATTAAACCACCACACTATAATATTAAACCACCACACTACAATATTAAACCACCACACTACAATATTAAACCACCACACTACAATACTAAACCACCCCACTACAATATTAAACCACCACACTATAATATTAAACCACCACACTACAGACTATGATATTAAACCACCACACTACAGACTATAATATTAAACCACCACACTATAATATTAAACCACCACACTATAATATTAAACCACCACACTATAATATTAAACCACCACACTACAATATTAAACCACCACACTACAGACTATAATATTAAACCACCACACTATAATATTAAACCACCACACTACAATATTAAACCACCACACTACAGACTATGATATTAAACCCCCACACTATGATATTAAACCACCACACTATAATATTAAACCACCACACTATAATATTAAACCACCACACTATAATATTAAACCACCACACTACAATATTAAACCACCACACTACAATATTAAACCACCACACTACAATATTAAACCACCACACTACAGACTATAATATTAAACCACCACACTACAATATTAAACCACAAGACTATAATATTAAACCACCACACTATAATATTAAACCACCACACTACAATATTAAACCACCACACTATAATATTAAACCACAAGACTATAATATTAAACCACAAGACTATAATATTAAACCACCACACTATGATATTAAACCACCACACTACAGACTATGATATTAAACCACCACACTATAATATTAAACCACCACACTATAATATTAAACCACCACACTATAATATTAAACCACCACACTACAGACTATGATATTAAACCCCCACACTATGATATTAAACCACCACACTATAATATTAAACCACCACACTATAATATTAAACCACCACACTACAGACTATGATATTAAACCCCCACACTATGATATTAAACCACCACACTATAATATTAAACCACCACACTATAATATTAAACCACCACACTATAATATTAAACCACCACACTATAATATTAAACCACCACACTACAGACTATGATATTAAACCACCACACTACAGACTATAATATTAAACCACCACACTACAATATTAAACCCCCACACTATGATATTAAACCACCACACTATAATATTAAACCACCACACTATAATATTAAACCACCACACTATAATATTAAACCACCACACTACAGACTATGATATTAAACCACCACACTATAATATTAAACCACCACACTATAATATTAAACCACCACACTACAGACTATGATATTAAACCACCACACTATAATATTAAACCACCACACTATAATATTAAACCACCACACTACAGACTATGATATTAAACCACCACACTACAATATTAAACCACCACACTATAATATTAAACCACCACACTACAATATTAAACCACCACACTACAATATTAAACCACCACACTATAATATTAAACCACCACACTACAATATTAAACCACCACACTATGATATTAAACCACAAGACTATAATATTAAACCACCACACTATAATATTAAACCACCACACTATAATATTAAACCACCACACTACAGACTGTGATATTAAACCACCACACTATAATATTAAACCACCACACTACAATATTAAACCACCACACTACAATATTAAACCACCACACTACAATACTAAACCACCCCACTACAATATTAAACCACCACACTATAATATTAAACCACCACACTACAGACTATGATATTAAACCACCACACTACAGACTATAATATTAAACCACCACACTATAATATTAAACCACCACACTATAATATTAAACCACCACACTATAATATTAAACCACCACACTACAATATTAAACCACCACACTACAGACTATAATATTAAACCACCACACTATAATATTAAACCACCACACTACAATATTAAACCACCACACTACAGACTATGATATTAAACCCCCACACTATGATATTAAACCACCACACTATAATATTAAACCACCACACTATAATATTAAACCACCACACTATAATATTAAACCACCACACTACAATATTAAACCACCACACTACAATATTAAACCACCACACTACAGACTATAATATTAAACCACCACACTACAATATTAAACCACAAGACTATAATATTAAACCACCACACTATAATATTAAACCACCACACTACAATATTAAACCACCACACTATAATATTAAACCACAAGACTATAATATTAAACCACAAGACTATAATATTAAACCACCACACTATAATATTACACCACCACACTACAATATTAAACCACCACACTATAATATTAAACCACCACACTATAATATTAAACCACCACACTATGATATTAAACCACCACACTACAGACTATGATATTAAACCACCACACTATAATATTAAACCACCACACTATAATATTAAACCACCACACTATAATATTAAACCACCACACTATAATATTAAACCACCACACTACAGACTATGATATTAAACCCCCACACTATGATATTAAACCACCACACTATAATATTAAACCACCACACTATGATATTAAACCACCACACTACAGACTATGATATTAAACCACCACACTATAATATTAAACCACCACACTATAATATTAAACCACCACACTATAATATTAAACCACCACACTACAGACTATGATATTAAACCCCCACACTATGATATTAACCACCACACTATAATATTAAACCACCACACTATAATATTAAACCACCACACTACAGACTATGATATTAAACCCCCACACTATGATATTAAACCACCACACTATAATATTAAACCACCACACTATAATATTAAACCACCACACTATAATATTAAACCACCACACTATAATATTAAACCACCACACTATAATATTAAACCACCACACTACAGACTATGATATTAAACCACCACACTACAGACTATAATATTAAACCACCACACTACAATATTAAACCCCCACACTATGATATTAAACCACCACACTATAATATTAAACCACCACACTATAATATTAAACCACCACACTATAATATTAAACCACCACACTACAGACTATGATATTAAACCACCACACTATAATATTAAACCACCACACTATAATATTAAACCACCACACTACAGACTATGATATTAAACCACCACACTATAATATTAAACCACCACACTATAATATTAAACCACCACACTACAGACTATGATATTAAACCACCACACTACAATATTAAACCACCACACTATAATATTAAACCACCACACTACAATATTAAACCACCACACTACAATATTAAACCACCATACTATAATATTAAACCACCACACTACAATATTAAACCACCACACTATGATATTAAACCACAAGACTATAATATTAAACCACCACACTATAATATTAAACCACCACACTATAATATTAAACCACCACACTACAGACTGTGATATTAAACCACCACACTATAATATTAAACCACCACACTACAATATTAAACCACCACACTACAATATTAAACCACCACACTACAATACTAAACCACCCCACTACAATATTAAACCACCACACTATAATATTAAACCACCACACTACAGACTATGATATTAAACCACCACACTACAGACTATAATATTAAACCACCACACTATAATATTAAACCACCACACTATAATATTAAACCACCACACTATAATATTAAACCACCACACTACAATATTAAACCACCACACTACAGACTATAATATTAAACCACCACACTATAATATTAAACCACCACACTACAATATTAAACCACCACACTACAGACTATGATATTAAACCCCCACACTATGATATTAAACCACCACACTATAATATTAAACCACCACACTATAATATTAAACCACCACACTATAATATTAAACCACCACACTACAATATTAAACCACCACACTACAATATTAAACCACCACACTACAGACTATAATATTAAACCACCACACTACAATATTAAACCACAAGACTATAATATTAAACCACCACACTATAATATTAAACCACCACACTACAATATTAAACCACCACACTACAATATTAAACCACAAGACTATAATATTAAACCACCACACTATAATATTAAACCACCACACTACAATATTAAACCACCACACTATAATATTAAACCACCCGACTACAGACTATAATATTAAACCACCACACTACAATATTAAACCACAAGACTATAATATTAAACCACCACACTATAATATTAAACCACAAGACTATAATATTAAACCACCACACTACAATATTAAACCACAAGACTACAATATTAAACCACCACACTACAATATTAAACCACAAGACTATAATATTAAACCACAAGACTATAATATTAAACCACCACACTATAATATTAAACCACCACACTATGATATTAAACCACCACACTACAATATTAAACCACCACACTACAGACTATGATATTAAACCACCACACTACAGACTATAATATTAAACCACCACACTACAATATTAAACCACAAGACTATAATATTAAACCACCACACTATAATATTAAACCACAAGACTATAATATTAAACCACCACACTACAATATTCAACCACAAGACTACAATATTAAACCACCACACTACAATATTAAACCACAAGACTATAATATTAAACCACAAGACTATAATATTAAACCACCACACTATAATATTAAACCACCACACTATGATATTAAACCACCACACTACAGACTATGATATTAAACCACCACACTACAATATTAAACCACCACACTATGATATTAAACCACCACACTACAATATTAAACCACCCCACTATAATATTAAACCACCACACTACAATATTAAACCACCACACTATAATATTAAACCACCACACTACAGACTATGATATTAAACCACCACACTACAATATTAAACCACCACACTATGATATTAAACCACCACACTACAATATTAAACCACCCCACTATAATATTAAACCACCACACTACAATATTAAACCACCACACTATAATATTAAACCACCACACTACAGACTATGATATTAAACCACAAGACTATAATATTAAACCACCACACTATAATATTACACCACCACACTACAATATTAAACCACCACACTATAATATTAAACCACCACACTATAATATTAAACCACCACACTATGATATTAAACCACCACACTACAGACTATGATATTAAACCACCACACTATAATATTAAACCACCACACTATAATATTAAACCACCACACTATAATATTAAACCACCACACTATAATATTAAACCACCACACTACAGACTATGATATTAAACCCCCACACTATGATATTAAACCACCACACTATAATATTAAACCACCACACTATGATATTAAACCACCACACTACAGACTATGATATTAAACCACCACACTATAATATTAAACCACCACACTATAATATTAAACCACCACACTATAATATTAAACCACCACACTACAGACTATGATATTAAACCCCCACACTATGATATTAACCACCACACTATAATATTAAACCACCACACTATAATATTAAACCACCACACTACAGACTATGATATTAAACCCCCACACTATGATATTAAACCACCACACTATAATATTAAACCACCACACTATAATATTAAACCACCACACTATAATATTAAACCACCACACTATAATATTAAACCACCACACTATAATATTAAACCACCACACTACAGACTATGATATTAAACCACCACACTACAGACTATAATATTAAACCACCACACTACAATATTAAACCCCCACACTATGATATTAAACCACCACACTATAATATTAAACCACCACACTATAATATTAAACCACCACACTATAATATTAAACCACCACACTACAGACTATGATATTAAACCACCACACTATAATATTAAACCACCACACTATAATATTAAACCACCACACTACAGACTATGATATTAAACCACCACACTATAATATTAAACCACCACACTATAATATTAAACCACCACACTACAGACTATGATATTAAACCACCACACTACAATATTAAACCACCACACTATAATATTAAACCACCACACTACAATATTAAACCACCACACTACAATATTAAACCACCATACTATAATATTAAACCACCACACTACAATATTAAACCACCACACTATGATATTAAACCACAAGACTATAATATTAAACCACCACACTATAATATTAAACCACCACACTATAATATTAAACCACCACACTACAGACTGTGATATTAAACCACCACACTATAATATTAAACCACCACACTACAATATTAAACCACCACACTACAATATTAAACCACCACACTACAATACTAAACCACCCCACTACAATATTAAACCACCACACTATAATATTAAACCACCACACTACAGACTATGATATTAAACCACCACACTACAGACTATAATATTAAACCACCACACTATAATATTAAACCACCACACTATAATATTAAACCACCACACTATAATATTAAACCACCACACTACAATATTAAACCACCACACTACAGACTATAATATTAAACCACCACACTATAATATTAAACCACCACACTACAATATTAAACCACCACACTACAGACTATGATATTAAACCCCCACACTATGATATTAAACCACCACACTATAATATTAAACCACCACACTATAATATTAAACCACCACACTATAATATTAAACCACCACACTACAATATTAAAAAACCACACTACAATATTAAACCACCACACTACAGACTATAATATTAAACCACCACACTACAATATTAAACCACAAGACTATAATATTAAACCACCACACTATAATATTAAACCACCACACTACAATATTAAACCACCACACTACAATATTAAACCACAAGACTATAATATTAAACCACCACACTATAATATTAAACCACCACACTACAATATTAAACCACCACACTATAATATTAAACCACCCGACTACAGACTATAATATTAAACCACCACACTACAATATTAAACCACAAGACTATAATATTAAACCACCACACTATAATATTAAACCACAAGACTATAATATTAAACCACCACACTACAATATTAAACCACAAGACTACAATATTAAACCACCACACTACAATATTAAACCACAAGACTATAATATTAAACCACAAGACTATAATATTAAACCACCACACTATAATATTAAACCACCACACTATGATATTAAACCACCACACTACAATATTAAACCACCACACTACAGACTATGATATTAAACCACCACACTACAGACTATAATATTAAACCACCACACTACAATATTAAACCACAAGACTATAATATTAAACCACCACACTATAATATTAAACCACAAGACTATAATATTAAACCACCACACTACAATATTCAACCACAAGACTACAATATTAAACCACCACACTACAATATTAAACCACAAGACTATAATATTAAACCACAAGACTATAATATTAAACCACCACACTATAATATTAAACCACCACACTATGATATTAAACCACCACACTACAGACTATGATATTAAACCACCACACTACAATATTAAACCACCACACTATGATATTAAACCACCACACTACAATATTAAACCACCCCACTATAATATTAAACCACCACACTACAATATTAAACCACCACACTATAATATTAAACCACCACACTACAATATTAAACCACCACACTATGATATTAAACCACCACACTACAGACTATGATATTAAACCACCACACTACAATATTAAACCACCACACTATGATATTAAACCACCACACTATAATATTAAACCACCACACTACAATATTAAACCACCACACTATGATATTAATCCACCACACTACAGACTATAATATTAAACCACCACACTACAATATTAAACCACCACACTATGATATTAAACCACAACACTACAGACTATGATATTAAATCACCACACTATAATATTAAACCACCACACTACAATATTAAACCACCACACTATAATATTAAACCACCACACTATAATATTAAACCACCACACTACAGACTATGATATTAAACCACCACACTACAGACTATAATATTAAACCACCACACTATAATATTAAACCCCCACACTATAATATTAAACCACCACACTATGATATTAAACCACCACACTATAATATTAAACCACCACACTACAGACTATGATATTAAACCACCACACTACAGACTATGATATTAAACCACCACACTACAGACTATGATATTAAACCACCACACTACAGACTATGATATTAAACCACCACACTATAATATTAAACCACCAACTATGATATTAAACCACCACACTACAGACTATAATATTAAACCCCCACACTATGATATTAAACCACCACACTATAATATTAAACCACCACACTATAATATTAAACCACCACACTATAATATTAACCACCACACTATAATATTAAACCACCACACTATAATATTAAACCACCACACTACAGACTATGATATTAAACCACCACACTACAATATTAAACCACCACACTATAATATTAAACCACCACACTATAATATTAAACCACCACACTATAATATTAAACCACCACACTATAATATCAAACCACCACACTACAGACTATGATATTAAACCACCACACTATAATATTAAACCACCACACTACAATATTAAACCACCACACTATAATATTAAACCACCACACTATAATATTAAACCACCACACTATAATATTAAACCACCACACTATAATATTAAACCACCACACTACAGACTATGATATTAATCCACCACACTATAATATTAAACCACCACACTATAATATTAAACCACCACACTACAGACTGTGATATTAAACCACCACACTATAATATTAAACCACCACACTACAATATTAAACCACCACACTACAATATTAAACCACCACACTACAATACTAAACCACCCCACTACAATATTAAACCACCACACTATAATATTAAACCACCACACTATAATATTAAACCACCACACTACAATATTAAACCACCACACTACAATATTAAACCACCACACTACAATACTAAACCACCCCACTACAATATTAAACCACCACACTATAATATTAAACCACCACACTATAATATTAAACCACCACACTACAATATTAACCACCACACTATAATATTAAACCACCCCACTACAATATTAAACCACCACACTATGATATTAAACCACCACACTATAATATTAAACCACCCAACTACAGACTATGATATTAAACCACCACACTATAATATTAAACCACCACACTATGATATTAAACCACCACACTATAATATTAAACCACCACACTATGATATTAAACCACCACACTACAGACTGTGATATTAAACCACCACACTATAATATTAAACCACCACACTACAGACTATGATATTAAACCCCCACACTATGATATTAAACCACCACACTATAATATTAAACCACCACACTACAATATTAAACCACCACACTACAATATTAAACCACCACACTATAATATTAAACCACCACACTACAGACTATAATATTAAACCACCACACTACAATATTAAACCACCACACTACAATATTAAACCACCACACTATAATATTAAACCACCACACTATAATATTAAACCACCACACTACAGACTATAATATTAAACCACCACACTATAATATTAAACCATCACACTACAATATTAAACCACCACACTACAATATTAAACCACCACACTATAATATTAAACCACCACACTACAGACTATAATATTAAACCACCCGACTACAGACTATGATATTAAACCACCACACTATAATATTAAACCACCACACTACAGACTATAATATTAAACCACCACACTATAATATTAAACCACCACACTACAGACTATGATATTAAACCACCACACTATAATATTAAACCACCACACTACAATATTAAACCACCACACTACAATATTAAACCACCACACTATAATATTAAACCACCACACTACAGACTATAATATTAAACCACCACACTACAGACTATGATATTAAACCACCACACTATAATATTAAACCACCACACTATAATATTAAACCACCACACTACAGACTATGATATTAAACCACCACACTACAGACTATAATATTAAACCACCACACTATAATATTAAACCACAAGACTATAATATTAAACCACCACACTACAATATTAAACCACCACACTACAATATTAAACCACAAGACTATAATATTAAACCACCACACTATAATATTAAACCACCACACTACAGACTATAATATTAAACCACCACACTATAATATTAAACCACAAGACTATAATATTAAACCACCACACTACAATATTAAACCACCACACTACAATATTAAACCACAAGACTATAATATTAAACCACCACACTATAATATTAAACCACAACACTGTGATATTAAACCACCACACTATAATATTAAACCACAAGACTATAATATTAAACCACCACACTATAATATTAAACCACAAGACTATAATATTAAACCACCACACTACAATATTAAACCACAAGACTATAATATTAAACCACCACACTACAATATTAAACCACCACACTACAATATTAAACCACCACACTACAATATTAAACCACAAGACTATAATATTAAACCACCACACTACAATATTAAACCACCACACTACAATATTAAACCACCACACTACAATATTAAACCACCACACTACAATATTAAACCACCACACTACAATATTAAACCACCACACTATGATATTAAACCACCACACTACAATATTAAACCACCACACTATAATATTAAACCACCACACTATGATATTAAACCACCACACTACAATATTAAACCACCACACTACAATATTAAACCACCACACTACAATATTAAACCACCACACTACAATATTAAACCACCACACTACAATATTAAACCACCACACTATGATATTAAACCACCCGACTACAGACTATGATATTAAACCACCCGACTACAGACTATGATATTAAACCACCCGACGACAGACTATGATATTGAACCACCCGACTACAGACTATGATATTAAACCACCCGACTACAGACTATGATATTAAACCACCCGACTACAGACTATGATATTAAACCACCCGACGACAGACTATGATATTGAACCACCCGACTACAGACTATGATATTAAACCACCCGACTACAGACTATCACGGCAAATCTCATGTGAGTGCATACCATCTATTGGCACAATGGACAGTTTCAACATCTCGTCCCGTTTTTTATGATTCTGATTCTTCTTTTGAACCACCCGACTACAGACTACGATATTAAACCACCCGACTACAGACTATGATATTAAACCACCCGACTACAGACTATGATATTAAACCACCCGACGACAGACTAAGATATTAAACCACGTGTCTTAGAGCTAGAGGTGACTCTCGACTCGTTCTGCCCTGGTTATTCAAACTCTGTGTCTTAGAGCTAGAGGTGACTCTCGACTCGTTCTGCCCTGGTTATTCTAACTCTGTGTCTTAGAGCTAGAGGTGACTCTCGACTCGTTCTGCCCTGGTTATTCTAACTCTGTGTCTTAGAGCTAGAGGTGACTCTCGACACGTTCTGCCCTGGTTATTCTAACTCTGTGTCTTAGAGCTAGAGGTGACTCTCGACTCGTTCTGCCCTGGTTATTCTAACTCTGTGTCTTAGAGCTAGAGGTGACTCTCGACTCGTTTCTGGAGTCAATGATAACAATCAATCAAATAATCTATATCTGTGGTTTGGACATGTTGACCATTTATTAACACACTAGGAAAATAAATACTGAAATGGGTCCTGTCCTTAACACGTTTTCTTATTGACCATATTGAGCGGAGAATATTACCGTCTTTTATCCATCGTACTTAAGCTAATATTTCTGAATATTAAAATGGCTTATTTGTCACGTTCCTGACCTATTTCTGTTAGTTTGTTGTATGTGTTAGTTGGTCAGGACGTGAGTTTGGGTGGGCATTCTATGTTTTCTGTTTCTATGTTGGTTTATGGGTTGCCTTGTATGGCTCTTAATTAGAGGCAGGTGTTTTGCGTTCCTCTAATTAAGAGTCATATTTAGGTAGGTTGTCTCATAGTGTTTGTTGTGGGTGGTTGTCTCCTGTGTCAGTGTTTGTCGCACCATACGGGACTGTTTCGGTTTGTTTGTTCATCGTCATTTTATGTGTAGGCTATTTTCCCTGTTCGTGCTTTATTCGTGTTATGTGAGTCCGTCGTCCAGGTCTGTCTACACCGTTTGTTGTTTTGTTAGTTTATTAGTCAAGTTCGTGTTTTCTTTCTGTAAATAAATTATGTCTTCAAACTCCGCTGCATTTTGGTTCAATCCCTGCTCCTCCTCTTCTGATGAAGAGGAAGAGGAAAGCCGTTACATTATTTCAGAAAACTGCACTAACAAAGAGTCATTCACTCTGATGAAAGCAAATAGATTTTGTTGGCAAGAGGATTGTCATGGAACAATAGGCTGCTCTCCATCCATGAGATCATCTCAAAGCTCAGGAAGATGATGCTTTGCTTTTCTCTACTCCGCTACGGAAGAGAACAGAGAGGCACAGATGGGCCATTCCTTCAGCAATCCCCTCGACACGCTGAACAATGATGAAGTAAAATGAAAACAAAAGTCAAGTCCCACTCAGAGTGATTGATCTGGGCCTGTTCCTTTTTCTCTCTGGCTTTGTGAGAAGCTCTAACGCTAGGCGAAGAGGTGGTGACGCTGTCATTTGACCGATGCGTTCACCCGGGACACTTAGGCACACAAGCTGTGTTCAAGTGCCAGACAAACTGACACAGTGGCGCTGTCTGACAGTGGCACCAGTCAAAGATTCCACTCACTTCACAGGGAGCTTGCCAAAAACAGAGCCGGTACTTTTTAAAAATGACCCCATTATGTGTAGTTTTAGTTACAGCAGTTGAGTGAGCCAATCTCACAATTGGTGTGACATCTGACCTGTTACCACCCTTGGCATAGAGGATCTTTCTGACTCTGGGTTGTGGATGATGCATACAACTGCACCTAAACCTAAAACAAATAAATAATTGAACATGCATGATGCAACAGAGAGACACAATCATATCTGAAGAAATCCGTAAAATATGTATCTGAGGGGTGACTCACTGTGAGCCATAGTTCAACAACCAAAACAGAAAACACTAAAGAATATCAATATCACGGTGTTAGGCTAAAGTAGATTATCTGACAGGATGACAAAGAGCTGTACGCACAGCTATCGATTAAACTAATTAACGTAATACAAAAGGCTGCTCTCTAAATATCAGCCGAAAAGACAGTCAATAAAGACTAACTCAATACATGTTAGTTGTTACGTTTGTCTTCCATCACCTTGCTATAAAAAACAACATGTCTTATCATATATGAATCATATCATGTACTGTATGTCTTAATATATGGCCACGTTGGATACAACGGTTTCTTATTTTTAGGGTAAAACAATACTTTTATACAGAAGTATTGTACCTAAATACAAATCCTATAACCACCTCATCTGCACACCAGGATATCTATAGTAGTGGTTGTAGATGAGAGGCTACATGTCCAGGATATCTATAGTAGTGGTTGTAGATGAGAGGCTACATGTCCAGTATATCTATAGTAGTGGTTGTAGATGAGAGGCTACATGTCCAGGATATCTATAGTAGTGGTTGTAGATGAGAGGCTACATGTCCAGGATATCTATAGTAGCTGATATAGTAGTGGTTGTAGATGAGAGGCTACATGTCCAGGATATCTATAGTAGCTGATATAGTAGTGGTTGTAGATGAGAGGCTACGTGTCCAGGATATCTATAGTAGCTGATATAGTAGTGGTTGTAGATGAGAGGCTACATGTCCACTATATCTATAGTAGTGGTTGTAGATGAGAGGCTACATGTCCAGGATATCTATAGTAGTGGTTGTAGATGAGAGGCTACATGTCCAGGATATCTATAGTAGTGGTTGTAGATGAGAGGCTACATGTCCAGGATATCTATAGTAGTGGTTGTAAATGAGAGGCTACATGTCCAGGATATCTATAGTAGTGGTTGTAGATGAGAGGCTACATGTCCAGGATATCTATAGTAGTGGTTGTAGATGAGAGGCTACATGTCCAGGATATCTATAGTAGTGGTTGTAGATGAGAGAATACATGTCCAGGATATCTATAGTAGCTGATATAGTAGTGGTTGTAGATGAGAGGCTACGTGTCCAGGATATCTATAGTAGCTGATATAGTAGTGGTTGTAGATGAGAGGCTACATGTCCAGGTTATCTATAGTAGTGGTTGTAGATGAGAGGCTACATGTCCAGGATATCTATAGTAGTGGTTGTAGATGAGAGGCTACATGTCCAGGATATCTATAGTAGTGGTTGTAGATGAGAGGCTACATGTCCAGGATATCTATAGTAGTGGTTGTAGATGAGAGGCTACATGTCCAGGATATCTATAGTAGTGGTTGTAAATGAGAGGCTACATGTCCAGGATATCTATAGTAGTGGTTGTAGATGAGAGGCTACATGTCCAGGATATCTATAGTAGTGGTCGTAGATGAGAGGCTACATGTCCAGGATATCTATAGTAGCTGATATAGTAGTGGTTGTAGATGAGAGGCTACATGTCCAGGATATCTATAGTAGTGGTTGTAGATGAGAGGCTACATGTCCAGGATATCTATAGTAGCTGATATAGTAGTGGTTGTAGATGAGAGGCTACATGTCCAGGATATCTATAGTAGTGGTTGTAGATGAGAGGCTACATGTCCAGGATATCTATAGTAGTGGTTGTAGATGAGAGGCTACATGTCCAGGATATCTATAGTAACTGATATAGTAGTGGTTGTAGATGAGAGGCTACATGTCCAGGATATCTATAGTAGTGGTTGTAGATGAGAGGCTACATGTCCAGGATATATATAGTAGTGGTTGTAGATGAGAGGCTACATGTCCAGGATATATATGGTAGTGATTGTAGATGAGAGGCTACATGTCCAGGATATATATAGTAGTGGTTGTAGATGAGAGGCTACATGTCCAGGATATATATAGTAGTGGTTGTAGATGAGAGGCTACATGTCCAGGATATCTATAGTAGTGGTTGTAGATGAGAGGCTACATGTCCAGGATATCTATAGTAGCTGATATAGTAGTGGTTGTAGATGAGAGGTTACATGTCCAGGATATCTATAGTAGTGGTTGTAGATGAGAGGCTACATGTCCAGGATATCTATAGTAGTGGTTGTAGATGAGAGGCTACATGTCCAGGATATCTATAGTAGCTGATATAGTAGTGGTTGTAGATGAGAGGCTACATGTCCAGGATATCTATAGTAGTGGTTGTAGATGAGAGGCTACATGTCCAGGATATATATAGTAGTGGTTGTAGATGAGAGGCTACATGTCCAGGATATATATATAGTAGTGGCTGTAGATGAGAGGCTACATGTCCAGGATATATATAGTAGTGGTTGTAGATGAGAGGCTACATGTCCAGGATATATATAGTAGTGGTTGTAGATGAGAGGCTACATGTCCAGGATATATATAGTAGTGGTCGTAGATGAGAGGCTACATGTCCAGGATATCTATAGTAGTGGTTGTAGATGAGAGGCTACATGTCCAGGATATATATAGTAGCTGATATAGTAGTGGTTGTAGATGAGAGGCTACATGTCCAGGATATCTATAGTAGTGGTGGTAGATGAGAGGCTACATGTCCAGGATATCTATAGTAGTGGTCGTAGATGAGAGGCTACATGTCCAGGATATCTATAGTAGTGGTTGTAGATGAGAGGCTACATGTCCAGGATATCTATAGTAGCTGATATAGTAGTGGTTGTAGATGAGAGGCTACATGTCCAGGATATCTATAGCAGCTGATATAGTAGTGGCCGTAGATGAGAGGCTACATGTCCAGGATATCTGGAGTATAGTATATTATATAGCATAGTTTTGGTGTGTTTGTGTGCTTCTATATTAGTATTTATAAATTGACACTACAGTACTTTTGTAACCTATATAATCCTATATCTTGTAGTAGACTATACAGTTTATTGATTACATGCACACAGTATATTCTAATGCATTTCCATACATTACTGGATTCATGTAGCCTTTTTACTATTCAAAGCAACAATCTATCAAATTAGTGTTCATTCATTTACTGCTCATTATTCTGTCAACAGGTTGGTAAAGAGTTAATTACACCACTTTCAGGTCGATGTAGACATTTGACCTTTTGCGACGCCAATACAATAGCTGTTTTTACCGTTCCATTCTGCCACCATAGGGAATACAGCAGCTATAGCTCATATCAAGAACCAGGGCAATTATTGACACATCTGTGGTGAATAGGTCTCCTCTGATACCAAGACAGTGAGGGGAAAGGGTAACTCCTAAACTCAGACAATTATCAGGGCGACAACCTGCTGTAGAAGCCTCAGTGATTCATATAATATCAAATCCATTTGAAATGTAAGGCGAGAGAAACTGCTGCTTGAATATAGAATATGTACCTTCAAATACCCACAGCTTGATGCTTATGTAAATATATGTTGTTTAACTGGAAAGCAGCATGCATTCTACACTCATATATATATTTGATATCGCCTATATTCTTTCCAAATATAGCTTGACAATGATGGATTATATAATGTGGTTCCCTCTTGAACTACATGTTCTTGTCTGTTCTTGTGATTAATAACTGTACTATCTCGTTCTCCTTCAACAGGATCCCCTTTGAGAGTGGGCGATCTAGGAAGACCATTAGCATCTAGTGTTGTGCCCCAGCACTGGCCAAGTTCCACTTTGAAAGTTTCTGTTCTATCTACTTTCAAGAGTAGATAGAGAGAGAGAGAGAAAGAGGGAGCGAGAGAGAAAAATAGCAAAAGAGAGAGAGATGGAGAGAGAGAGAGAGAGAGAGAGAAAAGGGAAATAAAGAGAGTGAGATGGAGAGAGAGAGAGAGAGAGAGAGAGAGAGAGAGAGAGAGAGAGAGAGAGAGAGAGAGAGAGAGAATGATAATTCTGAATTCACTGAATAATAACACCTGCATAGTAAGCAGTAACTTACTTATTATGACTGTTATTGTTATTACTGTTATTGTTATTACTATTATTATTATTATTATTGTTGTTTATCATTCCAAATAGTAGTGGTATGGGTGGTAATGGTAATGATAGCAGTTTAATGATGGTGGTGGTGGTAGTGGTGGTAATGATGACAGTAGTTGTAGTACCGATGTAATGGTGAAGATGACCGTTATTTAGTTATAAGTTAGTTATAGTTTAATTCTTTTATTTTTTATTACAATGTATATTGTATAGATTGTTGCTTGGCAATATTGACACAATGTTTTTCATGCCAATAAAGCAGCTTGAATTTGAATTTGAGAGAGAAAAGGGAAAGAGAGAGAGAGAGAGAGAGAGAGAGAGAGAGAGAGAGAGAGAGAGAGAGAGAGAGAGAGAGAGAGAGAGAGAGAGAGAGAGAGAGACAGAGAGAGAGAGAGAGAGAGAGAGAGACAGAGAGAGAGAGAGAGAGAGAGAGAGTCTAAGGCACTGCTTCTCAGTGCAAGAGATGTCACAACAGACCCTTGTTCGATTCCAGGCTGTGTCACAACCGGCTGTGATTGGGAGTCCCATAGGGCGGCGCACAATTGGCCCAGCGTCGTCTGTGTTTGGCCAGGGTAGGCTGTTGTTGTACATTTTTATTAACTGACTTTCTCAGTTAAATAAAGGTAAAAAAATATCTACAAATAAATAAAGAGAGAGAGAGAGATGTTCTGCTTCAGAGCAGTCCCCCGTCGAGGCTTGAACTAACTACAACCTCCAGAGACAGGTTGGCAGCCGTTTTCTCTCAGAATAATTTAACTCGCGTCCTGATTTCATTATTTCTGTAACGCTCCTCAGTACAAACTTGAAGGTGAGACTTTGGGAGGTTTGTGTAAAAAAACATCAGTTTTGTATTTCAGTGCTGGAGGGCTCAGGCTATTGATATGGTGGAAGTCAACTCACTGGTGCCCGAGCTGGGAGGAGGGAGGAGGAGTTCTGAAAGACAGCCTCACCGCATTGCACACTGTTGTTATGATGTGTTTTATTGTGTTGATTCCCTGTAGATATGTGATAGTAGAACTGTTTTGCAGTGAGGCTGAGAGACAGACAATGTGAGCCTAATATAGTGGAAAGACACTGTGAAAACACACTTCTGGAATGTGTGGAATGTTGTAGTAAGCTATCCATTGTTTCAACAACAGAATCATACTAAAGCATCATGAAGATTCTTTTGTTTTGTGGTACCACATCTTCTAGATAGGGCTCAACCCCTTTCCGGGGTATCGTACACATTCCACCCCGAGCATCTGTCAGTATGTATATTCCAAAACACACACATTCAAGGACATATCAATTAGTAGCAGTGGAAGCAGGCAGATGGTTTTGAAGGACTGTTTCTCTGCCTCAGGTGAGAGGCTACAGATGACAGGGAACAACTGTCAAGTAGAATGGTCCAGATGATTTCTCTCTCTCTCTCAATTCAATTCAAAAAAAATTCTCTCTCTCTCTCTCTCTCTCTAATGTGAACGTTTTATCTGTTGGGTAAAAACTGAGTCGGTGTTTTTAACTCTTTTCTCTCTCTCTCTGATTCAGAGGGGTTGGGTTAAATGAGGAAGACACATTTCATTTGAAGGCATTCAGTTGTACAACTGACTAGGTATCCCCCTTTCCCTTTCCTTTTTTTCCTCGCTATTGCTCTCTATCGCTCTCTCTCTCTCCCTCACCTTCTATTTCTCCTCTCTTACTAAGAGGAAGAAGCAAACAGCTCCATTGTAGACTAATGAACACTGGGTGAATATTTTATGTACAGTACAGTTATCAAATTGAAGACTCCGATTAGCATTCATGCTAACTACCAGAGGTAATGCTAGAAAGGTTAGCTGTTTCCTTTTCAAATCAAAAAATAAATAAATTGTCACATACGCCGAATACAACAGGTATACAGAATACAGAATACAACACCTTACAGTGAAATGCTTACTTACAAGCCCTTAACCAAAAGTCAATGTGGAGGCTGTATACAGCCTGTATACAGGGGGTACCGGTACAGAGTCAATGTGGAGGCTGTATACAGGGGGTACCGGTACAGAGTCAATGTGGAGGCTGTATACAGGGGGTACCGGTACAAAGTCAATGTGGAGGCTATATACAGGGGGTACGGGTACAGAGTCAATGTCGAGGCTGTATACAGGGGGTACCGGTACAGAGTCAATGTGGAGGCTATATACAGGGGGTACCGGTACAGAGTCAATGTGGAGGCTGTATACAGGGGGTACCGGTACAGAGTCAATGTGGAGGCTGTATACAGGGGGTACCGGTACAGAGTCAATGTGGAGGCTATATACAGGGGGTACCGGTACAGAGTCAATGTGGAGGCTGTATACAGGGGGTACCGGTACAGAGTCAGTGTGCGGGGGCACCGGTTAGTTGAGGTAATTGAGGTAATATGTACATGTAGGTAGAGTTTAAAGTGGACGAGAGACAAAGTAGACGTGAGAGAACGTAAAGCCTGTAGAAATCTAAAGGATATTTTCTGAATCCCAATTTTCCAATTACAAATGATCCCTGTGGGCGCAATCTGTTTGCCAATCTCACACATCCAAGGGGACAATACATCAAAATCACTAATTAGGAAATTTCCCCGTTCTCTTTCAGTTTCCCTCTGCCACTGATGAGATAACAGAAGTTAACAGAATTAAACCGCTTATCTTCCGGAACCAGGACAATTGTTATTTTGGTAAATAAATGCGGTAGTAAGGGTGAAGGCGTAAGAAGGAAGCCATTGTGACAACCTGTGCTGTGAGGCTGATAAAGTGAGAGGGGGAGGACCACAAAGAGGAACTGCTATCAATTACCTTGCTATTGTTTCCCATTCATCCATAATTAAACGTGGACAAAGACATCCGTCCTCACTACCGGCAGAGGAAAACAAAAGGCTGGAAGACAGTGGCGTGTGTGTGTGTGTGTGTGTGTGTGTGTGCGTGTGTTTGGCATCGCTGCCTAGGAGAACGGAAGTCATGAATATTATAGACAAACAGCATTGAACATCACAACAGATAAACAGAAGGCCTGTTGTCATCTGTGGGCTTGTAAAGAGGTGGGAGTAGAAACGGAGAAACACAGAGCCATAGATGAAGATATATCTACACGTCGCTGAGGCAATGGCCGTTTCATTATATGCTTGATTTATACTATGTGTTGCATTGTGGGCCATAAGAGTGGCATAAATAATAATGTCGTCACACTGACAAATAGGAGTCACTCACAGAGTTGGAGGTTTAGACATACATTCTACTATCCTAGAAGTATAGAACAGAATATAATATACTATCTGAAATACGATGGGGCTCATCGCTGCCGGCTCATCGCTGCCGGCTCACCTGACAGGTACTCGCCACCCTGTATCTTGTGAGACGGATGACACTGCAATGACTACTCCTCCTTCAAGGCACTCTGAATCACCTTTATACACCAAATACATTTGCAAGGACTGTAGAGGAATTTCACTCGGTGAAATGATGCCGGAACATAAAACATAATACACAGACGATAAACAAATGGAATATACAGACAATATATATAAACACAGAATATACAGACAAGATATATAAACACAGAATATACAGACAAGATATATAAACACAGAATATACAGACAAGATATATAAACACAGAATAAATATACAGACAAGATATATAAACACAGAATACACAGACAAGATATATAAACACAGAATATACAGACAAGATATATAAACACAGAATACACAGACAAGATATATAAACACAGAATATACAGACAAGATATATAAACACAGAATAAATATACAGACAAGATATATAAACACAGAATACACAGACAAGATATATAAACACAGAATATACAGACAAGATATATAAACACAGAATACACAGACAAGATATATAAACACAGAATATACAGACAAGATATATAAACACAGAATAAATATACAGACAAGATATATAAACACAGAATACACAGACAAGATATATAAACACAGAATATACAGACAAGATATATAAACACAGAATATACAGACAAGATATATAAACACAGAATATACAGACAAGATATATAAACACAGAATACACAGACAATATATATAAACACAGAATATACAGACAAGATATATAAACACAGAATACACAGACAAGATATATAAACACAGAATATACAGACAAGATATATAAACACAGAATACACAGACAAGATATAAAAACACAGAATATACAGACAAAATATATAAACACAGAATATACAGACAGACGATAAACAAATAGAATATACACACAAAATATATAAACACAGAATACACAGACAAGATATATAAACACAGAATATACAGACAGACGATAAACAAATAGAATATACACACAAAATATATAAACACAGAATATACAGACAAGATATATAAACACAGAATATGCAGACAAGATATATAAACACAGAATACAAAGACAAGATATAAAAACACAGAATATACAGACAAGATATATAAACAGAGAATATATAGACAAGATATATAAACACAGAATAAATATACAGACAAGATATATAAACAGAGAATATACAGACAGATGATAAACAAATAGAAAATACAGAGAAAATGAATTATGAAGTTAAATGTTGAATTATAAATAAAGTTAAATGTTAAATAAAGTTACATTTTGAATCATAAATTAAGTTTAATGTTGAAAGGTAAAGTTAAATGTTGAATTATAAAGAATGATAAAGTTAAATAATGAATGATAAATAAAGTTAAATATAGAATGATAAAGTTAAATGTGTAATGATAAATAAAGTTAAATGTTTAATGATGAATAAAGTTATACGATGAATGATACATGTAAATGTTGAATGACAAATAAAGTTAAACGTTTAATGTTAAATAAATGTTGAATGCCGACTGCAACAGAACACATCTCTAATTAATGGAGAAATGTAAACTCCATGGATATTAAGTCCAATCAGAAGTCAATGAATGGATAAACACAAAAAGATGAACATGAATTGATGAACATGAAATGATGAGGGCCTCTTGTAGAGATCTTAGAAACATGATTTACATCCCGCTACATTAGGCTCTTATAGTTTGCTTCCCAAATGGCACCCTATTCCCCAGAGTGCACTACTTTTAACCAGGTCCCTGGTCTAAAGTAGTGCACTACATAGGGAGCCATTTGGGACGCACAGCACAGTAGTTAATTTTTTGAATCCAGCTATAATCTGTCATAGTTTATTTCTGATGCCATGTTGAGTCCCATGGGATTTAGGTTAGCATAATTACCATGACTTATTGGACAACAATTAAACAATGTAATTATTCTCCACCCTGCGCTGTACATCTAGACCATCCATATCTGTCATCTGGAAATCACCGTGGCATTCCTGTAGTGTCAGAGGTAACAATGATTAACTGATATATACTGTTGAACACCACTATCTCATACAGGATCCATTTATAATCACCACTTTACAGTGTATGTGCGTGTGTCTATGAACAGTCATCATGTGGTGGGGTTTGATTTGTTAACCGCCATCAGATTTAGTGCACCCTGGTGATGCTAAATCACTGAGAGTTATGTCCCTGGTGATGCTAAATCACTGAGAGTTATGTCCCTGGTGATGCTAAATCACTGAGAGTTATGTCCCTGGTGATGCTAAATCACTGAGAGTTATGTCCCTGGTGATGTTAAATCACTGAGAGTTATGTCCCTGGTGATGTTAAATCACTGAGAGTTATGTCCCTGGTGATGTTAAATCACCGAGAGTTATGTCTCTGGTGATGCTAAATCACTGAGAGTTATGTCCCTGGTGATGTTAAATCACTGAGAGTTATGTCCCTGGAGATGAAAAATCACTGAGAGTTATGTCCCTGGTGATGTTAAATCACTGAGAGTTATGTCCCTGGGGATGATAAATCACTGAGAGTTATGTCCCTGGTGATGCTAAATCACTGAGAGTTATGTCCCTGGTGATGTTAAATCACTGAGAGTTATGTCCCTGGAGATGATAAATCACTGAGAGTTATGTCCCTGGTGATGTTAAATCACTGAGAGTTATGTCCCTGGTGATGCTGCTAAATCACTGAGAGTTATGTCCCTGGTGATGCTGCTAAATCACTGAGAGTTATGTCCCTGGTGATGCTAAATCACTGAGAGTTATGTCCCTGGTGATGTTAAATCACTGAGAGTTATGTCCCTGGTGATGCTGCTAAATCACTGAGAGTTATGTCCCTGGTGATGCTAAATCACTGAGAGTTATGTCCCTGGTGATGTTAAATCACTGAGAGTTATGTCCCTGGTGATGCTACTAAATCACTGAGAGTTACAGTGCATTTGGAAAGTATTCAGACCCCTCGACTATTTTCATTTTTTTTTGCATTTCAGGCTTATTCTAAAATGTATTAAATTGTTTCCCCCCCCTCAGCAATATACACACAATACCCCATAATGACAAAGGAAAAACTGTTATTTTTAAATTTTCTGAAATGTATTAAAAATAAAAAACGGAAATATAACATTCACATAGGTATTCAGATCCTTTACTCATTACATTGTTGAATGACATTTGGCAGCAATTACAACCTCGAGTCTTCTTGGGTATGACGCTACAAGTTTGGCACACCTGTATTTGGAGAGTTTCTCCCATTCTTCTCTGTAGATCCTCTCAAGCTCTGTCAGGTTGGATGGGGAGCGTCGCTGTACAGCTATTTTCAGGTCTCTCCAAAGATATTCGATCAGGTTCAAGTCCGGGCTCTGGCTGGGCCACTCAAGGACATTCAGAGACTTGTCCCGAAGCCACTCCTGCATTGTCTTGGCTGTGTGCTTAGGGTCGTTGTCCTGTTGGAAGGTGAAACTTCACCCCAGTCTGAGGTCCAAAGCGCTCTCGAGCAGGTTTTCATCAAGAATCTCTCTGTACTTTGCTCCGTTCATCTGTCCCTCGATCCTGACTATTCTCCCAGTCTCTGCCACTTAAAAACATCTGCACAGCATTATGCTGTGGACCAAAAGGCTCCTTAACAGCTTCTACCCCCAAGCCATAAGACTGCTGAACAATTCATCAAATGGCCACTGGACTATTTACATTGACCCCCCCCCCCCCCCCCCCCATTTGTTTTGTACACTGCTGACTCATCGCTGTTTATTATTTCTGCAGTCACTTCACCCCTACCTACATGTACAAATTACCTCAACTAACCTGTCACCCCGCACACTGACTCGGTACCGGTACCTGCTGTATATAGCCTCGTTATTGTTATTTTATTGTGTTACTTTTTATTATTTTTTACTTTAGTTTATTTGGTAAATATTTGCTTAACTCTTCTTGAACTGCAGTTGGTTAAGGGCTTGTAAGTAAGCATTTCACGGTAAGGTCTACACTTGTTGTATTCAGCATTTCACGGTAAGGTCTACACTTGTTGTATTCGGAGCATGTGACAAATAAAGTTTGCTTCACCTTAGGGATGGTGCCAGGTTTCCTCCAGAAGTGACGCTTAGCATTCAGGCCAATGATTTCATTCTTGATTTCATCAGACCAGAGAATCTTGTTTCTCATGGTCTGAGAGTCTTTAGGTGCCTTTTGGCAAACTCCAAGCGGGCTGTCATGTGCCTTTTACTGAGGAGTGGCTTCTGTCTGGCCACTCTACCATAAAAGCCTGATTGGTGGAGTGCTGCAGAGATGGTTGTCTCCCATCTCCACAGAGGAACTGTGAGGGTTCTTGGTCACCTCCCTGACAAAGGCCCTTCTCCCCCAATTGCTCAATTTGGCCGTGCGGGCAGCTTTAGAATAATGGAGGCCACTGTGTTCTTGGGGACCTTCAATGCTACAGATATTTTTTTGTACCCTTTCCCAGATCTGTGACTCGACACAATCCTGCCTCGGAGCTCTACAGACAATTCACTCGACCTCATGACTTGGTTTTTGCTCTGACAATTACTGTCAACTGTGGGACCTTATATAGACAGGTGTGTGCCTTTCCAAATCATGTCCAATCAATTGAATTTGCCACAGGTGGACTCTACTAAACTTATAGAAACATCTCAAGGATGATCAATGGAAACAGGATGCATCTGAGCTCAATTTCGAGTCTCATAGCAAAGGATCTGAATACTTATGTAAATAAGGTATTTCAGTTTTTTATTCGTAATAAATGTGCACAAATGTCTAAAAATCTGTTTTCGCTTTGTCATTATGGGGTATTGTGATGTCATTATGGGGTATTGTGATGTCATTATGGGGTATTGTGTGTAGATCGATGAGGAAAAAATGATTCAATACTTTTTAGAATAAGACTGTAACGTAACAAAATGTGGGAAAAGTCAAGGGGTCTGAATACTTTCCGAATGCACTGTATGTCCCTGGGATCTTAAAAGAATTGAGAGTTATGTCCCTGGGATCTTAAAATACTCTGGATATTGTTATTTCTCCAGCTGAGAATTACAGTAGTAGATAACTCCCTTCCAGTCAATACAATAACATGGAAGCCCTGACCTTAGACAAAGTAGAAGTCTTAGTTTTACTGCCTTATATTTCCCATCTCCTCATTTCAAACATCATAAATATATCTTGCCAGCTTTGGTATTTAAGATATGAGAGGAGCTTTCTGGCCTCCTAAATGTTAATTCAATTATATAATTTGGATCGAGCCATGAAAAAAAAGCCAACTGCAATTTCTATGATTAGGTTTAGCGGAAATGGAGTGTGATGCCGTGCTGGATTTTATTCATCTTGGCTTTGAAGAAGAACACTAAGTAGGTGGCGTACATCGTCTGTCCCAAATGGCAACCTATTCCCTATGTAGTGCACTACTTTTGGCCAGAGCCCATAAGACTGTGTCCCAAATGGCACCCTATTCTGTATGTAGTGCACTATATAGGGGATAGGGTGCCATTGGGGAAGTAGTCATAGGGAAGTAATTCTTCCATTAAGATCCCCTCCCACATTTCCTCAGCCAAGACCCTGGTTGAGCCATGAATTAACCAAATGTTCCTAGTGTGGGAGGAACACCTTCCCTGGACTATACAGTATAGTGTTCTCTCTCTCTCTGTCGGCATCTCTCTCTTTTTCTCTAAGCCTCTTCTTTCCTCTCCTCCCGTTCTCTCGCTCTCTCCCCTTTCTCTTTCTCTCTCGGTCTCGCTCTCTCCCCTTTCTCTCTCTCGGTCTCGCTCTCCCCCCTTTCTCTCTCTCGCTCTCTCTCTCTCGGTCTCTCTGTCCCTCCTTTCTCTCTGTCTCTGTCTCTCTCGCTCACTTTCTTCCCGAGGCCTGAGGGGTCCATCAGCATCAGAGCTGAGATACAGGAAGATGGCAACCGTCTGATTATGACCTTGGAACATCACAGATCTGTCTCAGAGTTACATTTGACATCCTTCAGCTCTGTCTCTGTGTTCCTTTTCCATTTTTAACTATGATTTTGGGTTCGGTACAGGCAGCCCTATCAGTGTGCCACTCAGTGTCTGTCTCCTCTCTCCGTCTCTTCCATCTTTTACTTTATGTCAGTCTGACTGTCTCTACCTCTCTTCTTCAAAAAGTTATTCTTCCTCTTGTCAAGACGCTGTGTTCTGAGGAGCTGGGAGTATGTTTGTATGTGTGTGTGTGTGTGTGTGTGTGTGTGTGTGTGTGTGTGTGTGTGTGTGTGTGTGTGTGTGTGTGTGTGTGTGTGTGTGTGTGTGTGTGTGTGTGTGTGTGTGTGTGTGTGTCTGTGTGTGCTGCTATCTTACATAACGTGTCAGGGTGATGGGAGATTCAAAGGCCTCCCAGATCAAAGAGCACAGATCGCCCTGAAGTACTGAGGAGACCTCAAACACTAACTGAAGTACTGAGGAGACCTCAAACACTAACTGAAGTACTGAGGGGACCTCAAACACTAACTGAAGTACTGAGGAGACCTCAAACACTAACTGAAGTACTGAGGAGACCTCAAACACTAACTGAAGTACTGAGGAGACCTCAAACACTAACTGAAGTACTGAGGAGACCTCAAACACTAACTGAAGTACTGAGGAGACCTCAAACACTAACTGAAGTACTGAGGAGACCTCAAACACTAACTGAAGTACTGAGGAGACCTCAAACACTTTAGTTGAAGTACTGAGGGGACCTCAAACACGAACTGAAGTAGTGAGGGGACCTCAAACACTAACTGAAGTACTGAGGGGACCTCAAACACTAACTGAAGTACTGAGGAGACCTCAAACACTAACTGAAGTACTGAGGAGACCTCAAACACTAACTGAAGTACTGAGGGGACCTCAAACACTAACTGAAGTACTGAGGAGACCTCAAACACTAACTGAAGTACTGAGGAGACCTCAAACACTAACTGAAGTACTGAGGAGACCTCAAACACTAACTGAAGTACTGAGGAGACCTCAAACACTAACTGAAGTACTGAGGGGACCTCAAACGCTTTAGTTGAAGTACTGAGGAGACCTCAAACACTAGTTGAAGTACTGATGTGTCCTCACTAACTTTACCTACAGTAGGTGGATATAGGATCCAGTCTCCTAGAGACCGTCTCATTAGTGTACCAACACTTGAATTCTGTCCTTCTGTACACACCTTTCTTCCTCTCTCATTGTCTGTCTGTCTCCCTCAAGAAGTCAAAATGAGCTGTACATTGCTAACCTAAGTCCCCATGAAACAGAATCTCTATGTGGACCATAATTGGGTCTATCCTAATTACGCCTGGTCCATTTCCATTCCAATTCCCAGTTTCCCCTCGTTAAGAACCTCGTTAGTCCTCAATGTCATATGACGCTGCGGATACTGATTAATCTGACCGATATCACGGCCTGAACATTACAATGTGGAAACATGATAACATCACTGATATCGCTGGTGAGTGCATTGGATTACTCACAGGGGCTTGGCACAGTGCCAAACATGCCATCTAGAATGCATTTAACCATTGACATCATTTAGCTCATTTGCATGATCAGGGATGCATGGTTATAATGTACAAGCACCTCCTCTTAAAGCCATACTGCTTGAGCCTGTTTGACAAACATCCCCATTCACCTTGAACCTGAAATACTCAGTAGTCAACAGTGTGGAGGTGATGTTATAGAAGGGAAAGGGGGGATACCTAGTCATCTGAACAACTGAATGTATTCAACTGAAATGTGTCTTCCTCATTTAACCCTCTGAATCAGAGAGGTGCGGAGGGGCTGCCTTAATGGACGTCCACGTCATCGACGCCCGGGGATCAGATGTTGTTGGGAGTTAACTGCCTTGCTCAAGGGGAGAACGGCAGATTGTTCCACATTGCCGGCACAGGGATTCGAACCGGTTACGTTTTGGTTACTGGCCCAACGCTCTTAACCGCCAGGGGATATGGTATAATATGAGACAAGCCAATGGATGTAGAGTAAAACCTAATGGTGATGTGTCAGATTGAACCTGTCCATCACTGTCTGCAACCAGGAAGTCGAAGCGGTTTAATTGATGGAGGTAGATCCTTATCGCCATGGGAACAGTCGTGGCAGGCGTATTGACACGTTTTGCCACCCTCGAGGCTCGACGCTCACATAAATTCTCACACACACACACACACACACACACACACACACACACACACACACACACACACACACACACACACACACACACACACACACACACACACACACACACACACACACATCTCTACCTCCAATCTCTCCCTAGCAGGCTGGACATCTGCATGGACTTTACAGAGCTTTAGAACATTACAGGTGTGTACAAGGAAAATCAATAGCTAGCGCACAACAAAGTGAACCCAGGTGTAAATTAGCACACTAGGGAGTCAGAGAGCTGTTTACTCTCACTGTCAGAGGGGATCATTTACTATTATTTAGTCTAACACACTGAATAATGTGGGTGTTTTAGGATATAGACTATCATTTGCTTGAGTTGAACGAGATGTGAAGTGAATGCCCCACAGAAATAGCTGAGGATCACATTCAATGAATGAAACATGGTTAAATGGATTGTTAGCCCTGCGTGCTACAGCTACGTTGTAGTCATCCTCACTATACCATGTCTGTATAGATGAACATCTTCTAGATAGATAAGAGAGATTAGAAACAGGCAGCATGAAAACATGTCAACAAGCAACCAAACGGATGAAAACTACAACCCAGAAACACATCCCTCCACAGTGGATATCCCTGTTACTTCCCCTGCCTCCTCCATCCCTCCACAGTGGATATCCCTGTTACTTCCCCTGCCTCCTCTCCTCCATCCCTCCACAGTGGATATCCCTGTTTCTTCCCCTGCCTCCTCTCCTCCATCCCTCCACAGTGGATATCCCTGTTACTTCCCCTGCCTCCTCCATCCCTCCACAGTGGATATCCCTGTTACTTCCCCTGCCTCCTCCATCCCTCCACAGTGGATATCCCCGTTACTTCCCCTGCCTCCTCTCCTCCATCCCTCCACAGTGGATATCCCTGTTACTTCCCCTGCCTCCTCTCCTCCATCCCTCCACAGTGGATATCCCTGTTTCTTCCCCTACCTCCTCTCCTCCATCCCCCCACAGTGGATATCAATGTTTCTTCTCCTGTCTCCTCTACTCCATCCCTCCACAGTGGATATCCCCGTTTCTTCCCCTGCCTCCTCTCCTCCATCCCTCCACAGTGGATATCCCCATTTCTTCCCCTGTCTCCTCTACTCCATCCCTCCACAGTGGATATCCCTGTTTCTTCCCCTGCCTCCTCTCCTCCATCCCTCCACAGTGGATATCCCCGTTTCTTCCCCTGCCTCCTCTCCTCCATCCCTCAACAGTGGATATCCCCGTTTCTTCCCCTGCCTCCTCTCCTCCATCCCTCCACAGTGGATATCCCCGTTTCTTCCCCTGCCTCCTCTCCTCCATCCCTCCACAGTGGATATCCCCGTTACTTCCCCTCCCTCCTCTCCTCCATCCCTCCACAGTGGATATCCCCGTTTCTTCCCCTGCCTCCTCTCCTCCATCCCTCCACAGTGGATATCCCTGTTACTTCCCCTGCCTCCTCTCCTCCATCCCTCCACAGTGGATATCCCTGTTACTTCCCCTGCCTCCTCTCCTCCATCCCTCCACAGTGGATATCCCTGTTACTTCCCCTGCCTCCTCTCCTCCATCCCTCCACAGTGGATATCCCCGTTTCTTCCCCTGCCTCCTCTCCTCCATCCCTCCACAGTGGATATCCCCGTTTCTTCCCCTGCCTCCTCTCCTCCATCCCTCCACAGTGGATATCCCCGTTTCTTCCCCTGCCTCCTCTCCTCCGTCCCTCCACAGTGGATATCCCTGTTTCTTCCCCTGCCTCCTCCATCCCTCCACAGTGGATATCCCCGTTACTTCCCCTGCCTCCTCTCCTCCATCCCCCCAGAGTGGATATCCCCGTTTCTTCCCCTGCCTCCTCTCCTCCATCCCTCCACAGTGGATATCCCCGTTTCTTCCCCTGCCTCCTCTCCTCCATCCCTCCACAGTGGATATCCCCGTTTCTTCCCCTGCCTCCTCTCCTCCATCCCTCCACAGTGGATATCCCCGTTTCTTCCCCTGCCTCCTCTCCTCCATCCCTCCACAGTGGATATCCCTGTTACTTCCCCTGCCTCCTCTCCTCCATCCCTCCACAGTGGATATCCCCGTTTCTTCCCCTGCCTCCTCTCCTCCATCCCTCCACAGTGGATATCCCTGTTACTTCCCCTGCCTCCTCTCCTCCATCCCTCCACAGTGGATATCCCTGTTACTTCCCCTGCCTCCTCTCCTCCATCCCTCCACAGTGGATATCCCTGTTACTTCCCCTGCCTCCTCTCCTCCATCCCTCCACAGTGGATATCCCTGTTACTTCCCCTGCCTCCTCTCCTCCATCCCTCCACAGTGGATATCCCTGTTACTTCCCCTGCCTCCTCTCCTCCATCCCTCCACAGTAGATATCCCTGTTTCTTCCCCTGCCTCCTCTCCTCCATCCCTCCACAGTGGATATCCCTGTTACTTCCCCTGCCTCCTCTCCTCCATCCCCCCACAGTGGATATCCCTGTTTCTTCCCCTGCCTCCTCTCCTCCATCCCCCCACAGTGGATATCCCTGTTTCTTCCCCTCCCTCCTCTCCTCCATCCCTCCACAGTGGATATCCCTGTTTCTTCCCCTCCCTCCTCTCCTCCATCCCCCCACAGTGGATATCCCTGTTTCTTCCCCTCCCTCCTCTCCTCCATCCCCCCACAGTGGATATCCCTGTTTCTTCCCCTCCCTCCTCTCCTCCATCCCTCCACAGTGGATATCCCTGTTTCTTCCCCTCCCTCCTCTCCTCCGTCCCTCCACAGTGGATATCCCTGTTTCTTCCCCTGCCTCCTCTCCTCCATCCCTCCACAGTGGATATCCCTGTTTCTTCCCCTGCCTCCTCTCCTCTGTCCCTCCACAGTGGATATCCCTGTTTCTTCCCCTGCCTCCTCTCCTCCATCCCTCCACAGTGGATATCCCTGTTTCTTCCCCTGCCTCCTCTCCTCCATCCCTCCACAGTGGATATCCCTGTTTCTTCCCCTGCCTCCTCTCCTCTGTCCCTCCACAGTGGATATCCCCGTTTCTTCCCCTGCCTCCTCTTCTCTGTCCCTCCACAGTGGATATCCCTGTTTCTTCCCCTGCCTCCTCCATCCCTCCACAGTGGATATCCCTGTTTCTTCCCCTGCCTCCTCTCCTCCATCCCCCCACAGTGGATATCCCCGTTTCTTCCCCTGCCTCCTCTCCTCCATCCCCCCACAGTGGATATCCCCGTTTCTTCCCCTGCCTCCTCTCCTCCATCCCTCCACAGTGGATATCCCCGTTTCTTCCCCTGCCTCCTCTCCTCCATCCCTCCACAGTGGATATCCCCGTTTCTTCCCCTGCCTCCTCTCCTCTGTCCCTCCACAGTGGATATCCCTGTTTCTTCCCCTGCCTCCTCCATCCCTCCACAGTGGATATCCCCGTTACATCCCCTGCCTCCTCTCCTCCATCCCCCCACAGTGGATATCCCCGTTTCTTCCCCTGCCTCCTCTCCTCCATCCCTCCACAGTGGATATCCCCGTTTCTTCCCCTGCCTCCTCTCCTCCATCCCTCCACAGTGGATATCCCCGTTTCTTCCCCTTTCTCCTCTCCTCCATCCCTCCACAGTGGATATCCCCGTTTCTTCCCCTGCCTCCTCTCCTCCATCCCTCCACAGTGGATATCCCCGTTACTTCCCCTGCCTCCTCTCCTCTGTCCCTCCACAGTGGATATCCCCGTTTCTTCCCCTGCCTCCTCTCCTCCATCCCTCCACAGTGGATATCCCCGTTTCTTCCCCTGCCTCCTCTCCTCCATCCCTCCACAGTGGATATCCCCGTTTCTTCCCCTGCCTCCTCTCCTCCATCCCTCCACAGTGGATATCCCCGTTACTTCCCCTGCCTCCTCCATCCCTCCACAGTGGATATCCCTGTTTCTTCCCCTGCCTCCTCTCCTCCATCCCTCCACAGTGGATATCCCTGTTTCTTCCCCTGCCTCCTCTCCTCCATCCCTCCACAGTGGATATCCCTGTTTCTTCTCCTGCCTCCTCTCCTCCATCCCTCCACAGTGGATATCCCTGTTTCTTCCCCTGCCTCCTCTCCTCCATCCCTCCACAGTGGATATCCCCGTTTCTTCCCCTGCCTCCTCTCCATCCCTCCCTTCACAGTGGATATCCCCGTTTCTTCCCCTGCCTCCTCTCCATCCCTCCCTCCACAGTGGATATCCCCGTTACTTCCCCTGCCTCCTCTCCTCCATCCCTCCATAGTGGATATCGCCGTTTCTTCCCCTCCCTCCTCTCCTCCATCCCTCCACAGTGGATATCCCCGTTTCCTCCCCTGCCTCCTCTCCTCCATCCCTCCACAGTGGATATCCCCGTTTCTTCCCCCTGCCTCCTCTCCATCCCTCCCTCCACAGTGGATATCCCCGTTACTTCCCCTGCCTCCTCTCCTCCATCCCTCCACAGTGGATATCCCCGTTTCTTCCCCTGCCTCCTCTCCTCCATCCCTCCACAGTGGATATCCCCGTTACTTCCCCTGCCTCCTCTCCTCCATCCCTCCACAGTGGATATCCCCGTTTCTTCCCCTGCCTCCTCTCCTCCATCCCTCCACAGTGGATATCCCCGTTACTTCCCCTGCCTCCTCTCCTCCATCCCTCCACAGTGGATATCCCCGTTTCTTCCCCTGCCTCCTCTCCTCCATCCCCCCACAGTGGATATCCCCGTTTCTTCCCCTGCCTCCTCTCCTCCATCCCTCCACAGTGGATATCCCCGTTTCTTCCCCTGCCTCCTCTCCTCCATCCCTCCACAGTGGATATCCCTGTTTCTTCCCCTGCCTCCTCTCCATCCCTCCACAGTGGATATCCCCGTTACTTCCCCTGCCTCCTCTCCTCCATCCCTCCACAGTGGATATCCCCGTTTCTTCCCCTGCCTCCTCTCCATCCCTCCCTCCACAGTGGATATCCCCGTTACTTCCCCTGCCTCCTCTCCATCTCTCCCTCCACAGTGGATATCCCCGTTACTTCCCCTGCCTCCTCTCCATCCCTCCCTCCACAGTGGATATCCCCGTTACTTCCCCTGCCTCCTCTCCATCCCTCCCTTCACAGTGGATATCCCCGTTTCTTCCCCTGCCTCCTCTCCATCCCTCCCTCCACAGTGGATATCCCCGTTACTTCCCCTGCCTCCTCTCCTCCATCCCTCCATAGTGGATATCGCCGTTTCTTCCCCTCCCTCCTCTCCTCCATCCCTCCACAGTGGATATCCCCGTTTCCTCCCCTGCCTCCTCTCCTCCATCCCTCCACAGTGGATATCCCCGTTTCTTCCCCTGCCTCCTCTCCATCCCTCCCTCCACAGTGGATATCCCCGTTACTTCCCCTGCCTCCTCTCCTCCATCCCTCCACAGTGGATATCCCCGTTTCTTCCCCTGCCTCCTCTCCTCCATCCCTCCACAGTGGATATCCCCGTTACTTCCCCTGCCTCCTCTCCTCCATCCCTCCACAGTGGATATCCCCGTTTCTTCCCCTGCCTCCTCTCCTCCATCCCTCCACAGTGGATATCCCCGTTTCTTCCCCTGCCTCCTCTCCTCCATCCCTCCACAGTGGATATCCCCGTTACTTCCCCTGCCTCCTCTCCTCCATCCCTCCACAGTGGATATCCCCGTTTCTTCCCCTGCCTCCTCTCCTCCATCCCTCCACAGTGGATATCCCCGTTTCTTCCCCTGCCTCCTCTCCTCCATCCCTCCACAGTGGATATCCCCGTTACTTCCCCTGCCTCCTCTCCTCCATCCCTCCACAGTGGATATCCCCGTTTCTTCCCCTGCCTCCTCTCCTCCATCCCTCCACAGTGGATATCCCCGTTTCTTCCCCTGCCTCCTCTCCTCCATCCCTCCACAGTGGATATACCTGTTTCTTCCCCTGCCTCCTCTCCTCTGTCCCTCCACAGTGGATATCCCCGTTTCTTCCCCTGCCTCCTCTCCTCCGTCCCTCCACAGTGGATATCCCCGTTTCTTCCCCTGCCTCCTCTCCTCCATCCCCCCACAGTGGATATCCCCGTTTCTTCCCCTGCCTCCTCTCCTCCATCCCTCCACAGTGGATATCCCCGTTTCTTCCCCTGCCTCCTCTCCTCCATCCCTCCACAGTGGATATCCCCGTTTCTTCCCCTGCCTCCTCTCCTCCATCCCTCCACAGTGGATATCCCCGTTTCTTCCTCTGCCTCCTCTCCTCCATCCCCCCACAGTGGATATCCCCGTTTCTTCCCCTGCCTCCTCTCCTCCATCCCTCCACAGTGGATATCCCTGTTTCTTCCCCTGCCTCCTCTCCTCCATCCCCCCACAGTGGATATCCCCGTTTCTTCCCCTGCCTCCTCTCCTCCATCCCCCCACAGTGGATATCCCCGTTTCTTCCCCTGCCTCCTCTCCTCTGTCCCTCCACAGTGGATATCCCTGTTTCTTCCCCTGCCTCCTCTCCTCCATCCCCCCACAGTGGATATCCCTGTTTCTTCCCCTCCCTCCTCTCCTCCATCCCTCCACAGTGGATATCCCTGTTTCTTCCCCTCCCTCCTCTCCTCCATCCCCCCACAGTGGATATCCCTGTTTCTTCCCCTCCCTCCTCTCCTCCATCCCCCCACAGTGGATATCCCTGTTTCTTCCCCTCCCTCCTCTCCTCCATCCCTCCACAGTGGATATCCCTGTTTCTTCCCCTCCCTCCTCTCCTCCATCCCTCCACAGTGGATATCCCTGTTTCTTCCCCTGCCTCCTCTCCTCCATCCCTCCACAGTGGATATCCCTGTTTCTTCCCCTGCCTCCTCTCCTCTGTCCCTCCACAGTGGATATCCCTGTTTCTTCCCCTGCCTCCTCTCCTCCATCCCTCCACAGTGGATATCCCTGTTTCTTCCCCTGCCTCCTCTCCTCCATCCCTCCACAGTGGATATCCCTGTTTCTTCCCCTGCCTCCATCCCTCCATCCCTCCACAGTGGATATCCCTGTTTCTTCCCCTGCCTCCTCTCCTCTGTCCCTCCACAGTGGATATCCCCGTTTCTTCCCCTGCCTCCTCTCCTCTGTCCCTCCACAGTGGATATCCCTGTTTCTTCCCCTGCCTCCTCCATCCCTCCACAGTGGATATCCCTGTTTCTTCCCCTGCCTCCTCTCCTCCATCCCCCCACAGTGGATATCCCCGTTTCTTCCCCTGCCTCCTCTCCTCCATCCCCCCACAGTGGATATCCCCGTTTCTTCCCCTGCCTCCTCTCCTCCATCCCTCCACAGTGGATATCCCCGTTTCTTCCCCTGCCTCCTCTCCTCCATCCCTCCACAGTGGATATCCCCGTTTCTTCCCCTGCCTCCTCTCCTCTGTCCCTCCACAGTGGATATCCCTGTTTCTTCCCCTGCCTCCTCCATCCCTCCACAGTGGATATCCCCGTTACTTCCCCTGCCTCCTCTCCTCCATCCCCCCACAGTGGATATCCCCGTTTCTTCCCCTGCCTCCTCTCCTCCATCCCTCCACAGTGGATATCCCCGTTTCTTCCCCTGCCTCCTCTCCTCCATCCCTCCACAGTGGATATCCCCGTTTCTTCCCCTGCCTCCTCTCCTCCATCCCTCCACAGTGGATATCCCCGTTACTTCCCCTGCCTCCTCTCCTCTGTCCCTCCACAGTGGATATCCCCGTTTCTTCCCCTGCCTCCTCTCCTCCATCCCTCCACAGTGGATATCCCCGTTACTTCCCCTGCCTCCTCTCCTCTGTCGCTCCACAGTGGATATCCCCGTTTCTTCCCCTGCCTCCTCTCCTCCATCCCTCCACAGTGGATATCCCCGTTTCTTCCCCTGCCTCCTCTCCTCCATCCCTCCACAGTGGATATCCCCGTTTCTTCCCCTGCCTCCTCTCCTCCATCCCTCCACAGTGGATATCCCCGTTACTTCCCCTGCCTCCTCCATCCCTCCACAGTGGATATCCCTGTTTCTTCCCCTGCCTCCTCTCCTCCATCCCTCCACAGTGGATATCCCTGTTTCTTCCCCTGCCTCCTCTCCTCCATCCCTCCACAGTGGATATCCCTGTTTCTTCTCCTGCCTCCTCTCCTCCATCCCTCCACAGTGGATATCCCCGTTTCTTCCCCTGCCTCCTCTCCTCCATCCCTCCACAGTGGATATCCCCGTTTCTTCCCCTGCCTCCTCTCCATCCCTCCCTCCACAGTGGATATCCCCGTTACTTCCCCTGCCTCCTCTCCATCCCTCCCTCCACAGTGGATATCCCCGTTACTTCCCCTGCCTCCTCTCCATCCCTCCCTTCACAGTGGATATCCCCGTTTCTTCCCCTGCCTCCTCTCCATCCCTCCCTCCACAGTGGATATCCCCGTTACTTCCCCTGCCTCCTCTCCTCCATCCCTCCATAGTGGATATCGCCGTTTCTTCCCCTCCCTCCTCTCCTCCATCCCTCCACAGTGGATATCCCCGTTTCCTCCCCTGCCTCCTCTCCTCCATCCCTCCACAGTGGATATCCCCGTTTCTTCCCCCTGCCTCCTCTCCATCCCTCCCTCCACAGTGGATATCCCCGTTACTTCCCCTGCCTCCTCTCCTCCATCCCTCCACAGTGGATATCCCCGTTTCTTCCCCTGCCTCCTCTCCTCCATCCCTCCACAGTGGATATCCCCGTTACTTCCCCTGCCTCCTCTCCTCCATCCCTCCACAGTGGATATCCCCGTTTCTTCCCCTGCCTCCTCTCCTCCATCCCTCCACAGTGGATATCCCCGTTACTTCCCCTGCCTCCTCTCCTCCATCCCTCCACAGTGGATATCCCCGTTTCTTCCCCTGCCTCCTCTCCTCCATCCCTCCACAGTGGATATCCCCGTTACTTCCCCTGCCTCCTCTCCTCCATCCCTCCACAGTGGATATCCCCGTTTCTTCCCCTGCCTCCTCTCCTCCATCCCCCCACAGTGGATATCCCCGTTTCTTCCCCTGCCTCCTCTCCTCCATCCCTCCACAGTGGATATCCCCGTTTCTTCCCCTGCCTCCTCTCCTCCATCCCCCCACAGTGGATATCCCCGTTTCTTCCCCTGCCTCCTCTCCTCCATCCCTCCACAGTGGATATCCCTGTTTCTTCCCCTGCCTCCTCTCCATCCCTCCACAGTGGATATCCCCGTTACTTCCCCTGCCTCCTCTCCACCATCCCTCCACAGTGGATATCCCCGTTTCTTCCCCTGCCTCCTCTCCATCCCTCCCTCCACAGTGGATATCCCCGTTACTTCCCCTGCCTCCTCTCCATCCCTCCCTCCACAGTGGATATCCCCGTTACTTCCCCTGCCTCCTCTCCATCCCTCCCTCCACAGTGGATATCCCCGTTACTTCCCCTGCCTCCTCTCCATCCCTCCCTTCACAGTGGATATCCCCGTTTCTTCCCCTGCCTCCTCTCCATCCCTCCCTCCACAGTGGATATCCCCGTTACTTCCCCTGCCTCCTCTCCTCCATCCCTCCATAGTGGATATCGCCGTTTCTTCCCCTCCCTCCTCTCCTCCATCCCTCCACAGTGGATATCCCCGTTTCCTCCCCTGCCTCCTCTCCTCCATCCCTCCACAGTGGATATCCCCGTTTCTTCCCCCTGCCTCCTCTCCATCCCTCCCTCCACAGTGGATATCCCCGTTACTTCCCCTGCCTCCTCTCCTCCATCCCTCCACAGTGGATATCCCCGTTTCTTCCCCTGCCTCCTCTCCTCCATCCCTCCACAGTGGATATCCCCGTTACTTCCCCTGCCTCCTCTCCTCCATCCCTCCACAGTGGATATCCCCGTTTCTTCCCCTGCCTCCTCTCCTCCATCCCTCCACAGTGGATATCCCCGTTACTTCCCCTGCCTCCTCTCCTCCATCCCTCCACAGTGGATATCCCCGTTTCTTCCCCTGCCTCCTCTCCTCCATCCCTCCACAGTGGATATCCCCGTTTCTTCCCCTGCCTCCTCTCCTCCATCCCTCCACAGTGGATATCCCCGTTACTTCCCCTGCCTCCTCTCCTCCATCCCTCCACAGTGGATATCCCCGTTTCTTCCCCTGCCTCCTCTCCTCCATCCCTCCACAGTGGATATCCCCGTTTCTTCCCCTGCCTCCTCTCCTCCATCCCTCCACAGTGGATATCCCTGTTTCTTCCCCTGCCTCCTCTCCTCCATCCCTCCACAGTGGATATCCCCGTTTCTTCCCCTGCCTCCTCTCCTCTGTCCCTCCACAGTGGATATCCCCGTTTCTTCCCCTGCCTCCTCTCCTCCATCCCTCCACAGTGGATATCCCCGTTTCTTCCCCTGCCTCCTCTCCTCCATCCCCCCACAGTGGATATCCCCGTTTCTTCCCCTGCCTCCTCTCCTCCATCCCTCCACAGTGGATATCCCCGTTTCTTCCCCTGCCTCCTCTCCTCCATCCCTCCACAGTGGATATCCCCGTTTCTTCCCCTGCCTCCTCTCCTCCATCCCTCCACAGTGGATATCCCCGTTTCTTCCCCTGCCTCCTCTCCTCCATCCCCCCACAGTGGATATCCCCGTTTCTTCCCCTGCCTCCTCTCCTCCATCCCTCCACAGTGGATATCCCTGTTTCTTCCCCTGCCTCCTCTCCTCCATCCCCCCACAGTGGATATCCCCGTTTCTTCCCCTGCCTCCTCTCCTCCATCCCCCCACAGTGGATATCCCCGTTTCTTCCCCTGCCTCCTCTCCTCTGTCCCTCCACAGTGGATATCCCTGTTTCTTCCCCTGCCTCCTCTCCTCCATCCCCCCACAGTGGATATCCCCGTTTCTTCCCCTGCCTCCTCTCCTCTGTCCCTCCACAGTGGATATCCCCGTTTCTTCCCCTGCCTCCTCTCCTCCATCCCTCCACAGTGGATATCCCCGTTTCTTCCCCTGCCTCCTCTCCTCCATCCCTCCACAGTGGATATCCCCGTTTCTTCCCCTGCCTCCTCTCCTCCATCCCTCCACAGTGGATATCCCCGTTTCTTCCCCTGCCTTCTCTCCTCCATCCCTCCACAGTGGATATCACCGTTTCTTCCTCTGCCTCCTCTCCTCCATCCCTCCACAGTGGATATCCCCGTTTCTTCCGCTGCCTCCTCTCCTCCATCCCTCCACAGTGGATATCCCTGTTACTTCCCCTGCATCCTCTCCTCCATCCCTCCACAGTGGATATCCCCGTTTCTTCCCCTGCCTCCTCTCCTCCATCCCTCCACAGTGGATATCCCCGTTTCTTCCCCTGCCTCCTCTCCTCCATCCCTCCACAGTGGATATCCCCGTTTCTTCCCCTGCCTCCTCTCCTCCATCCCTCCACAGTAGATATCCCCGTTTCTTCCCCTGCCTCCTCTCCTCCATCCCTCCACAGTGGATATCCCCGTTTCTTCCCCTGCCTCCTCTCCTCCATCCCTCCACAGTGGATATCCCCGTTTCTTCCCCTGCCTCCTCTCCTCCATCCCTCCACAGTGGATATCCCCGTTTCCTCCCCTGCCTCCTCTCCTCCATCCCTCCACAGTGGATATCACCGTTTCTTCCCCTGCCTCCTCTCCTCCATCCCTCCACAGTGGATATCCCCGTTTCTTCCCCTGCCTCCTCTCCTCCATCCCTCCACAGTGGATATCCCTGTTTCTTCCCCTGCCTCCTCTCCTCCATCCCTCCACAGTGGATATCCCCGTTTCTTCCCCCTGCCTCCTCTCCATCCCTCCCTCCACAGTGGATATCCCCGTTACTTCCCCTGCCTCCTCTCCTCCATCCCTCCACAGTGGATATCCCCGTTTCTTCCCCTGCCTCCTCTCCTCCATCCCTCCACAGTGGATATCCCCGTTACTTCCCCTGCCTCCTCTCCTCCATCCCTCCACAGTGGATATCCCCGTTTCTTCCCCTGCCTCCTCTCCTCCATCCCTCCACAGTGGATATCCCCGTTACTTCCCCTGCCTCCTCTCCTCCATCCCTCCACAGTGGATATCCCCGTTTCTTCCCCTGCCTCCTCTCCTCCATCCCCCCACAGTGGATATCCCCGTTTCTTCCCCTGCCTCCTCTCCTCCATCCCTCCACAGTGGATATCCCCGTTTCTTCCCCTGCCTCCTCTCCTCCATCCCTCCACAGTGGATATCCCTGTTTCTTCCCCTGCCTCCTCTCCATCCCTCCACAGTGGATATCCCCGTTACTTCCCCTGCCTCCTCTCCTCCATCCCTCCACAGTGGATATCCCCGTTTCTTCCCCTGCCTCCTCTCCATCCCTCCCTCCACAGTGGATATCCCCGTTACTTCCCCTGCCTCCTCTCCATCTCTCCCTCCACAGTGGATATCCCCGTTACTTCCCCTGCCTCCTCTCCATCCCTCCCTCCACAGTGGATATCCCCGTTACTTCCCCTGCCTCCTCTCCATCCCTCCCTTCACAGTGGATATCCCCGTTTCTTCCCCTGCCTCCTCTCCATCCCTCCCTCCACAGTGGATATCCCCGTTACTTCCCCTGCCTCCTCTCCTCCATCCCTCCATAGTGGATATCGCCGTTTCTTCCCCTCCCTCCTCTCCTCCATCCCTCCACAGTGGATATCCCCGTTTCCTCCCCTGCCTCCTCTCCTCCATCCCTCCACAGTGGATATCCCCGTTTCTTCCCCTGCCTCCTCTCCATCCCTCCCTCCACAGTGGATATCCCCGTTACTTCCCCTGCCTCCTCTCCTCCATCCCTCCACAGTGGATATCCCCGTTTCTTCCCCTGCCTCCTCTCCTCCATCCCTCCACAGTGGATATCCCCGTTACTTCCCCTGCCTCCTCTCCTCCATCCCTCCACAGTGGATATCCCCGTTTCTTCCCCTGCCTCCTCTCCTCCATCCCTCCACAGTGGATATCCCCGTTTCTTCCCCTGCCTCCTCTCCTCCATCCCTCCACAGTGGATATCCCCGTTACTTCCCCTGCCTCCTCTCCTCCATCCCTCCACAGTGGATATCCCCGTTTCTTCCCCTGCCTCCTCTCCTCCATCCCTCCACAGTGGATATCCCCGTTTCTTCCCCTGCCTCCTCTCCTCCATCCCTCCACAGTGGATATCCCCGTTACTTCCCCTGCCTCCTCTCCTCCATCCCTCCACAGTGGATATCCCCGTTTCTTCCCCTGCCTCCTCTCCTCCATCCCTCCACAGTGGATATCCCCGTTTCTTCCCCTGCCTCCTCTCCTCCATCCCTCCACAGTGGATATACCTGTTTCTTCCCCTGCCTCCTCTCCTCTGTCCCTCCACAGTGGATATCCCCGTTTCTTCCCCTGCCTCCTCTCCTCCGTCCCTCCACAGTGGATATCCCCGTTTCTTCCCCTGCCTCCTCTCCTCCATCCCCCCACAGTGGATATCCCCGTTTCTTCCCCTGCCTCCTCTCCTCCATCCCTCCACAGTGGATATCCCCGTTTCTTCCCCTGCCTCCTCTCCTCCATCCCTCCACAGTGGATATCCCCGTTTCTTCCCCTGCCTCCTCTCCTCCATCCCTCCACAGTGGATATCCCCGTTTCTTCCTCTGCCTCCTCTCCTCCATCCCCCCACAGTGGATATCCCCGTTTCTTCCCCTGCCTCCTCTCCTCCATCCCTCCACAGTGGATATCCCTGTTTCTTCCCCTGCCTCCTCTCCTCCATCCCCCCACAGTGGATATCCCCGTTTCTTCCCCTGCCTCCTCTCCTCCATCCCCCCACAGTGGATATCCCCGTTTCTTCCCCTGCCTCCTCTCCTCTGTCCCTCCACAGTGGATATCCCTGTTTCTTCCCCTGCCTCCTCTCCTCCATCCCCCCACAGTGGATATCCCTGTTTCTTCCCCTCCCTCCTCTCCTCCATCCCTCCACAGTGGATATCCCTGTTTCTTCCCCTCCCTCCTCTCCTCCATCCCCCCACAGTGGATATCCCTGTTTCTTCCCCTCCCTCCTCTCCTCCATCCCCCCACAGTGGATATCCCTGTTTCTTCCCCTCCCTCCTCTCCTCCATCCCTCCACAGTGGATATCCCTGTTTCTTCCCCTCCCTCCTCTCCTCCATCCCTCCACAGTGGATATCCCTGTTTCTTCCCCTGCCTCCTCTCCTCCATCCCTCCACAGTGGATATCCCTGTTTCTTCCCCTGCCTCCTCTCCTCTGTCCCTCCACAGTGGATATCCCTGTTTCTTCCCCTGCCTCCTCTCCTCCATCCCTCCACAGTGGATATCCCTGTTTCTTCCCCTGCCTCCTCTCCTCCATCCCTCCACAGTGGATATCCCTGTTTCTTCCCCTGCCTCCATCCCTCCATCCCTCCACAGTGGATATCCCTGTTTCTTCCCCTGCCTCCTCTCCTCTGTCCCTCCACAGTGGATATCCCCGTTTCTTCCCCTGCCTCCTCTCCTCTGTCCCTCCACAGTGGATATCCCTGTTTCTTCCCCTGCCTCCTCCATCCCTCCACAGTGGATATCCCTGTTTCTTCCCCTGCCTCCTCTCCTCCATCCCCCCACAGTGGATATCCCCGTTTCTTCCCCTGCCTCCTCTCCTCCATCCCCCCACAGTGGATATCCCCGTTTCTTCCCCTGCCTCCTCTCCTCCATCCCTCCACAGTGGATATCCCCGTTTCTTCCCCTGCCTCCTCTCCTCCATCCCTCCACAGTGGATATCCCCGTTTCTTCCCCTGCCTCCTCTCCTCTGTCCCTCCACAGTGGATATCCCTGTTTCTTCCCCTGCCTCCTCCATCCCTCCACAGTGGATATCCCCGTTACTTCCCCTGCCTCCTCTCCTCCATCCCCCCACAGTGGATATCCCCGTTTCTTCCCCTGCCTCCTCTCCTCCATCCCTCCACAGTGGATATCCCCGTTTCTTCCCCTGCCTCCTCTCCTCCATCCCTCCACAGTGGATATCCCCGTTTCTTCCCCTGCCTCCTCTCCTCCATCCCTCCACAGTGGATATCCCCGTTACTTCCCCTGCCTCCTCTCCTCTGTCCCTCCACAGTGGATATCCCCGTTTCTTCCCCTGCCTCCTCTCCTCCATCCCTCCACAGTGGATATCCCCGTTACTTCCCCTGCCTCCTCTCCTCTGTCCCTCCACAGTGGATATCCCCGTTTCTTCCCCTGCCTCCTCTCCTCCATCCCTCCACAGTGGATATCCCCGTTTCTTCCCCTGCCTCCTCTCCTCCATCCCTCCACAGTGGATATCCCCGTTTCTTCCCCTGCCTCCTCTCCTCCATCCCTCCACAGTGGATATCCCCGTTACTTCCCCTGCCTCCTCCATCCCTCCACAGTGGATATCCCTGTTTCTTCCCCTGCCTCCTCTCCTCCATCCCTCCACAGTGGATATCCCTGTTTCTTCCCCTGCCTCCTCTCCTCCATCCCTCCACAGTGGATATCCCTGTTTCTTCTCCTGCCTCCTCTCCTCCATCCCTCCACAGTGGATATCCCCGTTTCTTCCCCTGCCTCCTCTCCTCCATCCCTCCACAGTGGATATCCCCGTTTCTTCCCCTGCCTCCTCTCCATCCCTCCCTCCACAGTGGATATCCCCGTTACTTCCCCTGCCTCCTCTCCATCCCTCCCTCCACAGTGGATATCCCCGTTACTTCCCCTGCCTCCTCTCCATCCCTCCCTTCACAGTGGATATCCCCGTTTCTTCCCCTGCCTCCTCTCCATCCCTCCCTCCACAGTGGATATCCCCGTTACTTCCCCTGCCTCCTCTCCTCCATCCCTCCATAGTGGATATCGCCGTTTCTTCCCCTCCCTCCTCTCCTCCATCCCTCCACAGTGGATATCCCCGTTTCCTCCCCTGCCTCCTCTCCTCCATCCCTCCACAGTGGATATCCCCGTTTCTTCCCCCTGCCTCCTCTCCATCCCTCCCTCCACAGTGGATATCCCCGTTACTTCCCCTGCCTCCTCTCCTCCATCCCTCCACAGTGGATATCCCCGTTTCTTCCCCTGCCTCCTCTCCTCCATCCCTCCACAGTGGATATCCCCGTTACTTCCCCTGCCTCCTCTCCTCCATCCCTCCACAGTGGATATCCCCGTTTCTTCCCCTGCCTCCTCTCCTCCATCCCTCCACAGTGGATATCCCCGTTACTTCCCCTGCCTCCTCTCCTCCATCCCTCCACAGTGGATATCCCCGTTTCTTCCCCTGCCTCCTCTCCTCCATCCCTCCACAGTGGATATCCCCGTTACTTCCCCTGCCTCCTCTCCTCCATCCCTCCACAGTGGATATCCCCGTTTCTTCCCCTGCCTCCTCTCCTCCATCCCCCCACAGTGGATATCCCCGTTTCTTCCCCTGCCTCCTCTCCTCCATCCCTCCACAGTGGATATCCCCGTTTCTTCCCCTGCCTCCTCTCCTCCATCCCCCCACAGTGGATATCCCCGTTTCTTCCCCTGCCTCCTCTCCTCCATCCCTCCACAGTGGATATCCCTGTTTCTTCCCCTGCCTCCTCTCCATCCCTCCACAGTGGATATCCCCGTTACTTCCCCTGCCTCCTCTCCACCATCCCTCCACAGTGGATATCCCCGTTTCTTCCCCTGCCTCCTCTCCATCCCTCCCTCCACAGTGGATATCCCCGTTACTTCCCCTGCCTCCTCTCCATCCCTCCCTCCACAGTGGATATCCCCGTTACTTCCCCTGCCTCCTCTCCATCCCTCCCTCCACAGTGGATATCCCCGTTACTTCCCCTGCCTCCTCTCCATCCCTCCCTTCACAGTGGATATCCCCGTTTCTTCCCCTGCCTCCTCTCCATCCCTCCCTCCACAGTGGATATCCCCGTTACTTCCCCTGCCTCCTCTCCTCCATCCCTCCATAGTGGATATCGCCGTTTCTTCCCCTCCCTCCTCTCCTCCATCCCTCCACAGTGGATATCCCCGTTTCCTCCCCTGCCTCCTCTCCTCCATCCCTCCACAGTGGATATCCCCGTTTCTTCCCCCTGCCTCCTCTCCATCCCTCCCTCCACAGTGGATATCCCCGTTACTTCCCCTGCCTCCTCTCCTCCATCCCTCCACAGTGGATATCCCCGTTTCTTCCCCTGCCTCCTCTCCTCCATCCCTCCACAGTGGATATCCCCGTTACTTCCCCTGCCTCCTCTCCTCCATCCCTCCACAGTGGATATCCCCGTTTCTTCCCCTGCCTCCTCTCCTCCATCCCTCCACAGTGGATATCCCCGTTACTTCCCCTGCCTCCTCTCCTCCATCCCTCCACAGTGGATATCCCCGTTTCTTCCCCTGCCTCCTCTCCTCCATCCCTCCACAGTGGATATCCCCGTTTCTTCCCCTGCCTCCTCTCCTCCATCCCTCCACAGTGGATATCCCCGTTACTTCCCCTGCCTCCTCTCCTCCATCCCTCCACAGTGGATATCCCCGTTTCTTCCCCTGCCTCCTCTCCTCCATCCCTCCACAGTGGATATCCCCGTTTCTTCCCCTGCCTCCTCTCCTCCATCCCTCCACAGTGGATATCCCTGTTTCTTCCCCTGCCTCCTCTCCTCCATCCCTCCACAGTGGATATCCCCGTTTCTTCCCCTGCCTCCTCTCCTCTGTCCCTCCACAGTGGATATCCCCGTTTCTTCCCCTGCCTCCTCTCCTCCATCCCTCCACAGTGGATATCCCCGTTTCTTCCCCTGCCTCCTCTCCTCCATCCCCCCACAGTGGATATCCCCGTTTCTTCCCCTGCCTCCTCTCCTCCATCCCTCCACAGTGGATATCCCCGTTTCTTCCCCTGCCTCCTCTCCTCCATCCCTCCACAGTGGATATCCCCGTTTCTTCCCCTGCCTCCTCTCCTCCATCCCTCCACAGTGGATATCCCCGTTTCTTCCCCTGCCTCCTCTCCTCCATCCCCCCACAGTGGATATCCCCGTTTCTTCCCCTGCCTCCTCTCCTCCATCCCTCCACAGTGGATATCCCTGTTTCTTCCCCTGCCTCCTCTCCTCCATCCCCCCACAGTGGATATCCCCGTTTCTTCCCCTGCCTCCTCTCCTCCATCCCCCCACAGTGGATATCCCCGTTTCTTCCCCTGCCTCCTCTCCTCTGTCCCTCCACAGTGGATATCCCTGTTTCTTCCCCTGCCTCCTCTCCTCCATCCCCCCACAGTGGATATCCCCGTTTCTTCCCCTGCCTCCTCTCCTCTGTCCCTCCACAGTGGATATCCCCGTTTCTTCCCCTGCCTCCTCTCCTCCATCCCTCCACAGTGGATATCCCCGTTTCTTCCCCTGCCTCCTCTCCTCCATCCCTCCACAGTGGATATCCCCGTTTCTTCCCCTGCCTCCTCTCCTCCATCCCTCCACAGTGGATATCCCCGTTTCTTCCCCTGCCTTCTCTCCTCCATCCCTCCACAGTGGATATCACCGTTTCTTCCTCTGCCTCCTCTCCTCCATCCCTCCACAGTGGATATCCCCGTTTCTTCCGCTGCCTCCTCTCCTCCATCCCTCCACAGTGGATATCCCTGTTACTTCCCCTGCATCCTCTCCTCCATCCCTCCACAGTGGATATCCCCGTTTCTTCCCCTGCCTCCTCTCCTCCATCCCTCCACAGTGGATATCCCCGTTTCTTCCCCTGCCTCCTCTCCTCCATCCCTCCACAGTGGATATCCCCGTTTCTTCCCCTGCCTCCTCTCCTCCATCCCTCCACAGTAGATATCCCCGTTTCTTCCCCTGCCTCCTCTCCTCCATCCCTCCACAGTGGATATCCCCGTTTCTTCCCCTGCCTCCTCTCCTCCATCCCTCCACAGTGGATATCCCCGTTTCTTCCCCTGCCTCCTCTCCTCCATCCCTCCACAGTGGATATCCCCGTTTCCTCCCCTGCCTCCTCTCCTCCATCCCTCCACAGTGGATATCACCGTTTCTTCCCCTGCCTCCTCTCCTCCATCCCTCCACAGTGGATATCCCCGTTTCTTCCCCTGCCTCCTCTCCTCCATCCCTCCACAGTGGATATCCCCGTTTCTTCCCCTGCCTCCTCTCCTCCATCCCTCCACAGTGGATATCCCCGTTTCTTCCCCTGCCTCCTCTCCTCTGTCCCTCCACAGTGGATATCCCCGTTTCTTCCCCTGCCTCCTCTCCTCCGTCCCTCCACAGTGGATATCCCCGTTTCTTCCCCTGCCTCCTCTCCTCCATCCCCCCACAGTGGATATCCCCGTTTCTTCCCCTGCCTCCTCTCCTCCATCCCTCCACAGTGGATATCCCCGTTTCTTCCCCTGCCTCCTCTCCTCCATCCCTCCACAGTGGATATCCCCGTTTCTTCCCCTGCCTCCTCTCCTCCATCCCTCCACAGTGGATATCCCCGTTTCTTCCTCTGCCTCCTCTCCTCCATCCCCCCACAGTGGATATCCCCGTTTCTTCCCCTGCCTCCTCTCCTCCATCCCTCCACAGTGGATATCCCTGTTTCTTCCCCTGCCTCCTCTCCTCCATCCCCCCACAGTGGATATCCCCGTTTCTTCCCCTGCCTCCTCTCCTCCATCCCCCCACAGTGGATATCCCCGTTTCTTCCCCTGCCTCCTCTCCTCTGTCCCTCCACAGTGGATATCCCTGTTTCTTCCCCTGCCTCCTCTCCTCCATCCCCCCACAGTGGATATCCCTGTTTCTTCCCCTCCCTCCTCTCCTCCATCCCTCCACAGTGGATATCCCTGTTTCTTCCCCTCCCTCCTCTCCTCCATCCCCCCACAGTGGATATCCCTGTTTCTTCCCCTCCCTCCTCTCCTCCATCCCCCCACAGTGGATATCCCTGTTTCTTCCCCTCCCTCCTCTCCTCCATCCCTCCACAGTGGATATCCCTGTTTCTTCCCCTCCCTCCTCTCCTCCATCCCTCCACAGTGGATATCCCTGTTTCTTCCCCTGCCTCCTCTCCTCCATCCCTCCACAGTGGATATCCCTGTTTCTTCCCCTGCCTCCTCTCCTCTGTCCCTCCACAGTGGATATCCCTGTTTCTTCCCCTGCCTCCTCTCCTCCATCCCTCCACAGTGGATATCCCTGTTTCTTCCCCTGCCTCCTCTCCTCCATCCCTCCACAGTGGATATCCCTGTTTCTTCCCCTGCCTCCATCCCTCCATCCCTCCACAGTGGATATCCCTGTTTCTTCCCCTGCCTCCTCTCCTCTGTCCCTCCACAGTGGATATCCCCGTTTCTTCCCCTGCCTCCTCTCCTCTGTCCCTCCACAGTGGATATCCCTGTTTCTTCCCCTGCCTCCTCCATCCCTCCACAGTGGATATCCCTGTTTCTTCCCCTGCCTCCTCTCCTCCATCCCCCCACAGTGGATATCCCCGTTTCTTCCCCTGCCTCCTCTCCTCCATCCCCCCACAGTGGATATCCCCGTTTCTTCCCCTGCCTCCTCTCCTCCATCCCTCCACAGTGGATATCCCCGTTTCTTCCCCTGCCTCCTCTCCTCCATCCCTCCACAGTGGATATCCCCGTTTCTTCCCCTGCCTCCTCTCCTCTGTCCCTCCACAGTGGATATCCCTGTTTCTTCCCCTGCCTCCTCCATCCCTCCACAGTGGATATCCCCGTTACTTCCCCTGCCTCCTCTCCTCCATCCCCCCACAGTGGATATCCCCGTTTCTTCCCCTGCCTCCTCTCCTCCATCCCTCCACAGTGGATATCCCCGTTTCTTCCCCTGCCTCCTCTCCTCCATCCCTCCACAGTGGATATCCCCGTTTCTTCCCCTGCCTCCTCTCCTCCATCCCTCCACAGTGGATATCCCCGTTACTTCCCCTGCCTCCTCTCCTCTGTCCCTCCACAGTGGATATCCCCGTTTCTTCCCCTGCCTCCTCTCCTCCATCCCTCCACAGTGGATATCCCCGTTACTTCCCCTGCCTCCTCTCCTCTGTCCCTCCACAGTGGATATCCCCGTTTCTTCCCCTGCCTCCTCTCCTCCATCCCTCCACAGTGGATATCCCCGTTTCTTCCCCTGCCTCCTCTCCTCCATCCCTCCACAGTGGATATCCCCGTTTCTTCCCCTGCCTCCTCTCCTCCATCCCTCCACAGTGGATATCCCCGTTACTTCCCCTGCCTCCTCCATCCCTCCACAGTGGATATCCCTGTTTCTTCCCCTGCCTCCTCTCCTCCATCCCTCCACAGTGGATATCCCCGTTACTTCCCCTGCCTCCTCCATCCCTCCACAGTGGATATCCCTGTTTCTTCCCCTGCCTCCTCTCCTCCATCCCTCCACAGTGGATATCCCTGTTTCTTCCCCTGCCTCCTCTCCTCCATCCCTCCACAGTGGATATCCCTGTTTCTTCTCCTGCCTCCTCTCCTCCATCCCTCCACAGTGGATATCCCCGTTTCTTCCCCTGCCTCCTCTCCTCCATCCCTCCACAGTGGATATCCCCGTTTCTTCCCCTGCCTCCTCTCCATCCCTCCCTCCACAGTGGATATCCCCGTTACTTCCCCTGCCTCCTCTCCATCCCTCCCTCCACAGTGGATATCCCCGTTACTTCCCCTGCCTCCTCTCCATCCCTCCCTTCACAGTGGATATCCCCGTTTCTTCCCCTGCCTCCTCTCCATCCCTCCCTCCACAGTGGATATCCCCGTTACTTCCCCTGCCTCCTCTCCTCCATCCCTCCATAGTGGATATCGCCGTTTCTTCCCCTCCCTCCTCTCCTCCATCCCTCCACAGTGGATATCCCCGTTTCCTCCCCTGCCTCCTCTCCTCCATCCCTCCACAGTGGATATCCCCGTTTCTTCCCCCTGCCTCCTCTCCATCCCTCCCTCCACAGTGGATATCCCCGTTACTTCCCCTGCCTCCTCTCCTCCATCCCTCCACAGTGGATATCCCCGTTTCTTCCCCTGCCTCCTCTCCTCCATCCCTCCACAGTGGATATCCCCGTTACTTCCCCTGCCTCCTCTCCTCCATCCCTCCACAGTGGATATCCCCGTTTCTTCCCCTGCCTCCTCTCCTCCATCCCTCCACAGTGGATATCCCCGTTACTTCCCCTGCCTCCTCTCCTCCATCCCTCCACAGTGGATATCCCCGTTTCTTCCCCTGCCTCCTCTCCTCCATCCCTCCACAGTGGATATCCCCGTTACTTCCCCTGCCTCCTCTCCTCCATCCCTCCACAGTGGATATCCCCGTTTCTTCCCCTGCCTCCTCTCCTCCATCCCCCCACAGTGGATATCCCCGTTTCTTCCCCTGCCTCCTCTCCTCCATCCCTCCACAGTGGATATCCCCGTTTCTTCCCCTGCCTCCTCTCCTCCATCCCCCCACAGTGGATATCCCCGTTTCTTCCCCTGCCTCCTCTCCTCCATCCCTCCACAGTGGATATCCCTGTTTCTTCCCCTGCCTCCTCTCCATCCCTCCACAGTGGATATCCCCGTTACTTCCCCTGCCTCCTCTCCACCATCCCTCCACAGTGGATATCCCCGTTTCTTCCCCTGCCTCCTCTCCATCCCTCCCTCCACAGTGGATATCCCCGTTACTTCCCCTGCCTCCTCTCCATCCCTCCCTCCACAGTGGATATCCCCGTTACTTCCCCTGCCTCCTCTCCATCCCTCCCTCCACAGTGGATATCCCCGTTACTTCCCCTGCCTCCTCTCCATCCCTCCCTTCACAGTGGATATCCCCGTTTCTTCCCCTGCCTCCTCTCCATCCCTCCCTCCACAGTGGATATCCCCGTTACTTCCCCTGCCTCCTCTCCTCCATCCCTCCATAGTGGATATCGCCGTTTCTTCCCCTCCCTCCTCTCCTCCATCCCTCCACAGTGGATATCCCCGTTTCCTCCCCTGCCTCCTCTCCTCCATCCCTCCACAGTGGATATCCCCGTTTCTTCCCCCTGCCTCCTCTCCATCCCTCCCTCCACAGTGGATATCCCCGTTACTTCCCCTGCCTCCTCTCCTCCATCCCTCCACAGTGGATATCCCCGTTTCTTCCCCTGCCTCCTCTCCTCCATCCCTCCACAGTGGATATCCCCGTTACTTCCCCTGCCTCCTCTCCTCCATCCCTCCACAGTGGATATCCCCGTTTCTTCCCCTGCCTCCTCTCCTCCATCCCTCCACAGTGGATATCCCCGTTACTTCCCCTGCCTCCTCTCCTCCATCCCTCCACAGTGGATATCCCCGTTTCTTCCCCTGCCTCCTCTCCTCCATCCCTCCACAGTGGATATCCCCGTTTCTTCCCCTGCCTCCTCTCCTCCATCCCTCCACAGTGGATATCCCCGTTACTTCCCCTGCCTCCTCTCCTCCATCCCTCCACAGTGGATATCCCCGTTTCTTCCCCTGCCTCCTCTCCTCCATCCCTCCACAGTGGATATCCCCGTTTCTTCCCCTGCCTCCTCTCCTCCATCCCTCCACAGTGGATATCCCTGTTTCTTCCCCTGCCTCCTCTCCTCCATCCCTCCACAGTGGATATCCCCGTTTCTTCCCCTGCCTCCTCTCCTCTGTCCCTCCACAGTGGATATCCCCGTTTCTTCCCCTGCCTCCTCTCCTCCATCCCTCCACAGTGGATATCCCCGTTTCTTCCCCTGCCTCCTCTCCTCCATCCCCCCACAGTGGATATCCCCGTTTCTTCCCCTGCCTCCTCTCCTCCATCCCTCCACAGTGGATATCCCCGTTTCTTCCCCTGCCTCCTCTCCTCCATCCCTCCACAGTGGATATCCCCGTTTCTTCCCCTGCCTCCTCTCCTCCATCCCTCCACAGTGGATATCCCCGTTTCTTCCCCTGCCTCCTCTCCTCCATCCCCCCACAGTGGATATCCCCGTTTCTTCCCCTGCCTCCTCTCCTCCATCCCTCCACAGTGGATATCCCTGTTTCTTCCCCTGCCTCCTCTCCTCCATCCCCCCACAGTGGATATCCCCGTTTCTTCCCCTGCCTCCTCTCCTCCATCCCCCCACAGTGGATATCCCCGTTTCTTCCCCTGCCTCCTCTCCTCTGTCCCTCCACAGTGGATATCCCTGTTTCTTCCCCTGCCTCCTCTCCTCCATCCCCCCACAGTGGATATCCCCGTTTCTTCCCCTGCCTCCTCTCCTCTGTCCCTCCACAGTGGATATCCCCGTTTCTTCCCCTGCCTCCTCTCCTCCATCCCTCCACAGTGGATATCCCCGTTTCTTCCCCTGCCTCCTCTCCTCCATCCCTCCACAGTGGATATCCCCGTTTCTTCCCCTGCCTCCTCTCCTCCATCCCTCCACAGTGGATATCCCCGTTTCTTCCCCTGCCTTCTCTCCTCCATCCCTCCACAGTGGATATCACCGTTTCTTCCTCTGCCTCCTCTCCTCCATCCCTCCACAGTGGATATCCCCGTTTCTTCCGCTGCCTCCTCTCCTCCATCCCTCCACAGTGGATATCCCTGTTACTTCCCCTGCATCCTCTCCTCCATCCCTCCACAGTGGATATCCCCGTTTCTTCCCCTGCCTCCTCTCCTCCATCCCTCCACAGTGGATATCCCCGTTTCTTCCCCTGCCTCCTCTCCTCCATCCCTCCACAGTGGATATCCCCGTTTCTTCCCCTGCCTCCTCTCCTCCATCCCTCCACAGTAGATATCCCCGTTTCTTCCCCTGCCTCCTCTCCTCCATCCCTCCACAGTGGATATCCCCGTTTCTTCCCCTGCCTCCTCTCCTCCATCCCTCCACAGTGGATATCCCCGTTTCTTCCCCTGCCTCCTCTCCTCCATCCCTCCACAGTGGATATCCCCGTTTCCTCCCCTGCCTCCTCTCCTCCATCCCTCCACAGTGGATATCACCGTTTCTTCCCCTGCCTCCTCTCCTCCATCCCTCCACAGTGGATATCCCCGTTTCTTCCCCTGCCTCCTCTCCTCCATCCCTCCACAGTGGATATCCCTGTTTCTTCCCCTGCCTCCTCTCCTCCATCCCTCCACAGTGGATATCCCCGTTTCTTCCCCCTGCCTCCTCTCCTCCATCCCTCCACAGTGGATATCCCCGTTTCTTCCCCTGCCTCCTCTCCTCCATCCCTCCACAGTGGATATCCCCGTTTCTTCCCCTGCCTCCTCTCCTCCATCCCTCCACAGTGGATATCCCCGTTTCTTCCCCTGCCTCCTCTCCTCCATCCCTCCACAGTGGATATCCCCGTTTCTTCCCCTGCCTCCTCCATCCCTCCACAGTGGATATCCCGTTCTTCCCCTGCCTCCTCCATCCCTCCACAGTGGATATCCCCGTTTCTTCCCCTGCCTCCTCTCCTCCATCCCTCCACAGTGGATATCCCCGTTTCTTCCCCTGCCTCCTCTCCTCCATCCCTCCACAGTGGATATCCCCGTTACTTCCCCTGCCTCCTCTCCTCCATCCCTCCACAGTGGATATCCCTGTTTCTTCCCCTGCCTCCTCTCCTCCATCCCCCCACAGTGGATATCCCCGTTTCTTCCCCTGCCTCCTCTCCTCCATCCCTCCACAGTGGATATCCCCGTTTCTTCCCCTGCCTCCTCTCCTCCATCCCTCCACAGTGGATATCCCTGTTTCTTCCCCTGCCTCCTCTCCTCCATCCCTCCACAGTGGATATCCCTGTTTCTTCCCCTGCCTCCTCTCCTCCATCCCTCCACAGTGGATATCCCGTTTCTTCCCCTGCCTCCTCTCCTCCATCCCTCCACAGTGGATATCCCCGTTTCTTCCCCTGCCTCCTCTCCTCCATCCCTCCACAGTGGATATCCCCGTTACTTCCCCTGCCTCCTCTCCTCCATCCCTCCACAGTGGATATCCCTGTTTCTTCCCCTGCCTCCTCTCCTCCATCCCTCCACAGTGGATATCCCCGTTTCTTCCCCTGCCTCCTCTCCTCCATCCCTCCACAGTGGATATCCCCGTTACTTCCCCTGCCTCCTCTCCTCCATCCCTCCACAGTGGATATCCCGTTCTTCCCCTCCTCCTCTCCTCCATCCCTCCACAGTGGATATCCCCGTTTCTTCCCCTGCCTCCTCTCCTCCATCCCTCCACAGTGGATATCCCCGTTTCTTCCCCTGCCTCCTCTCCTCCATCCCTCCACAGTGGATATCCCCGTTACTTCCCCTGCCTCCTCTCCTCCATCCCTCCACAGTGGATATCCCCGTTTCTTCCCCTGCCTCCTCTCCTCCATCCCTCCACAGTGGATATCCCCGTTTCTTCCCCTGCCTCCTCTCCTCCATCCCTCCACAGTGGATATCCCCGTTTCTTCCCCTGCCTCCTCTCCTCCATCCCTCCACAGTGGATATCCCCGTTACTTCCCCTGCCTCCTCTCCTCCATCCCTCCACAGTGGATATCCCCGTTTCTTCCCCTGCCTCCTCTCCTCCATCCCTCCACAGTGGATATCCCCGTTACTTCCCCTGCCTCCTCTCCTCCATCCCTCCACAGTGGATATCCCCGTTTCTTCCCCTGCCTCCTCTCCTCCATCCCTCCACAGTGGATATCCCCGTTTCTTCCCCTGCCTCCTCTCCTCCATCCCTCCACAGTGGATATCCCCGTTACTTCCCCTGCCTCCTCTCCTCCATCCCCCCACAGTGGATATCCCCGTTTCTTCCCCTGCCTCCTCTCCTCCATCCCTCCACAGTGGATATCCCCGTTTCTTCCCCTGCCTCCTCTCCTCCATCCCTCCACAGTGGATATCCCCGTTTCTTCCCCTGCCTCCTCTCCTCCATCCCTCCACAGTGGATATCCCCGTTACTTCCCCTGCCTCCTCTCCTCCATCCCTCCACAGTGGATATCCCCGTTTCTTCCCCTGCCTCCTCTCCTCCATCCCTCCACAGTGGATATCCCCGTTTCTTCCCCTGCCTCCTCTCCTCCATCCCTCCACAGTGGATATCCCCGTTACTTCCCCTGCCTCCTCTCCTCCATCCCTCCACAGTGGATATCCCCGTTTCTTCCCCTGCCTCCTCTCCTCCATCCCTCCACAGTGGATATCCCCGTTTCTTCCCCTGCCTCCTCTCCTCCATCCCCTCCACAGTGGATATCCCCGTTTCTTCCCCTGCCTCCTCTCCTCCATCCCTCCACAGTGGATATCCCCGTTTCTTCCCCTGCCTCCTCTCCTCCATCCCTCCACAGTGGATATCCCCGTTTCTTCCCCTGCCTCCTCTCCTCCATCCCTCCACAGTGGATATCCCCGTTTCTTCCCCTGCCTCCTCTCCTCCATCCCTCCACAGTGGATATCCCCGTTACTTCCCCTGCCTCCTCTCCTCCATCCCTCCACAGTGGATATCCCCGTTTCTTCCCCTGCCTCCTCTCCTCCATCCCTCCACAGTGGATATCCCCGTTTCTTCCCCTGCCTCCTCTCCTCCATCCCTCCACAGTGGATATCCCCGTTTCTTCCCCTGCCTCCTCTCCTCCATCCCTCCACAGTGGATATCCCCGTTTCTTCCCCTGCCTCCTCTCCTCCATCCCTCCACAGTGGATATCCCCGTTTCTTCCCCTGCCTCCTCTCCTCCATCCCTCCACAGTGGATATCCCCGTTTCTTCCCCTGCCTCCTCTCCTCACTCCCTCCACAGTGGATATCCCCGTTTCTTCCCCTGCCTCCTCTCCTCCATCCCTCCACAGTGGATATCCCCGTTACTTCCCCTGCCTCCTCTCCTCCATCCCTCCACAGTGGATATCCCCGTTTCTTCCCCTGCCTCCTCTCCTCCATCCCTCCACAGTGGATATCCCCGTTTCTTCCCCTGCCTCCTCTCCTCCATCCCCTCCACAGTGGATATCCCCGTTTCTTCCTCTGCCTCCTCCGTCCCTTCATTCATCCCTCCGCAGTGGATATCCATTTACATTTACATTTAAGTCATTTAGCAGACGCTCTTATCCAGAGCGACTTACAAATTGGTGCATTCACCTTATGACATCCAGTGGAACAGCCACTTTACAACAGTGCATCTAAATCTTTTATGGGGGGGGGGGGGGGGGGCAGAAGGATTACTTTATCCTATCCTAGGTATTCCTTAAAGAGGTGGGGTTTCAGGTGTCTCCGGAAGGTGGTGATTGACTCCGCTGTCCTGGCGTCGTGAGGGAGTTTGTTCCACCATTGGGGGGCCAGAGCAGCGAACAGTTTTGACTGGGCTGAGCGGGAACTGTACTTCCTCAGTGGTAGGGAGGCGAGCAGGCCAGAGGTGGATGAACGCAGTGCCCTTGTTTGGGTGTAGGGCCTGATCAGAGCCTGGAGGTACTGAGGTGCCGTTCCCCTCACAGCTCCGTAGGCAAGCACCATGGTCTTGTAGCGGATGCGAGCTTCAACTGGAAGCCAGTGGAGAGAGCGGAGGAGCGGGGTGACGTGAGAGAACTTGGGAAGGTTGAACACCAGACGGGCTGCGGCGTTCTGGATGAGTTGTAGGGGTTTAATGGCACAGGCAGGGAGCCCAGCCAACAGCGAGTTGCAGTAATCCAGACGGGAGATGACAAGTGCCTGGATTAGGACCTGCGCCGCTTCCTGTGTGAGGCAGGGTCGTACTCTGCGGATGTTGTAGAGCATGAACCTACAGGAACGGGCCACCGCCTTGATGTTAGTTGAGAACGACAGGGTGTTGTCCAGGATCACGCCAAGGTTCTTAGCGCTCTGGGAGGAGGACACAATGGAGTTGTCAACCGTGATGGCGAGATCATGGAATGGGCAGTCCTTCCCCGGGAGGAAGAGCAGCTCCATCTTGCCGAGGTTCAGCTTGAGGTGGTGATCCGTCATCCACACTGATATGTCTGCCAGACATGCAGAGATGCGATTCGCCACCTGGTCATCAGAAGGGGGAAAGGAGAAGATTAATTGTGTGTCGTCTGCATAGCAATGATAGGAGAGACCATGTGAGGTTATGACAGAGCCAAGTGACTTGGTGTATAGCGAGAATAGGAGAGGGCCTAGAACAGAGCCCTGGGGGACACCAGTGGTGAGAGCACGTGGTGAGAAGACAGATTCTCGCCACGCCACCTGGTAGGAGCGACCTGTCAGGTAGGACGCAATCCAAGCGTGGGCCGCGCCGGAGATGCCCAACTCGGAGAGGGTGGAGAGGAGGATCTGATGGTTCACAGTGTCGAAGGCAGCCGATAGGTCTAGAAGGATGAGAGCAGAGGAGAGAGAGTTAGCTTTAGCAGTGCGGAGCGCCTCCGTGATACAGAGAAGAGCAGTCTCAGTTGAATGACTAGTCTTGAAACCTGACTGATTTGGATCAAGAAGGTCATTCTGAGAGAGATAGCAGGAGAGCTGGCCAAGGACGGCACGTTCAAGAGTTTTGGAGAGAAAAGAAATAAGGGATACTGGTCTGTAGTTGTTGACATCGGAGGGATCGAGTGTAGGTTTTTTCAGAAGGGGTGCAACTCTCGCTCTCTTGAAGACGGAAGGGACGTAGCCAGCGGTCAGGGATGAGTTGATGAGCGAGGTGAGGTAAGGGAGAAGGTCTCCGGAAATGGTCTGGAGAAGAGAGGAGGGGATAGGGTCAAGCGGGCAGGTTGTTGGGCGGCCGGCCGTCACAAGACGCGAGATTTCATCTGGGGAGAGAGGGGAGAAAGAGGTCAGAGCACAGGGTAGGGCAGTGTGAGCAGAACCAGCGGTGTCGTTTGACTTAGCAAACGAGGATCGGATGTCGTCGACCTTCTTTTCAAAATGGTTGACGAAGTCATCTGCAGAGAGGGAGGAGGGGGGGGGGGGGGGAGGAGGATTCAGGAGGGAGGAGAAGGTGGCAAAGAGCTTCCTAGGGTTAGAGGCAGATGCTTGGAATTTAGAGTGGTAGAAAGTGGCTTTAGCAGCAGAGACAGAAGAGGAAAATGTAGAGAGGAGGGAGTGAAAGGATGCCAGGTCCGCAGGGAGGCGAGTTTTCCTCCATTTCCGCTCGGCTGCCCGGAGCCCTGTTCTGTGAGCTCGCAATGAGTCGTCGAGCCACGGAGCGGGAGGGGAGGACCGAGCCGGCCTGGAGGATAGGGGACATAGAGAGTCAAAGGATGCAGAAAGGGAGGAGAGGAGGGTTGAGGAGGCAGAATCAGGAGATAGGTTGGAGAAGGTTTGAGCAGAGGGGAGAGATGATAGAATGGAAGAGGAGAGAGTAGCGGGGGAGAGAGAGCGAAGGTTGGGACGGCGCGATACCATCCGAGTAGGGGCAGTGTGGGAAGTGTTGGATGAGAGCGAGAGGGAAAAGGATACAAGGTAGTGGTCGGAGACTTGGAGGGGAGTTGCAATGTGGTTAGTGGAAGAACAGCATCTAGTAAAGATGAGGTCAAGCGTATTGCCTGCCTTGTGAGTAGGGGGGGAAGGTGAGAGGGTGAGGTCAAAAGAGGAGAGGAGTGGAAAGAAGGAGGCAGAGAGGAATGAGTCAAATGTAGACGTGGGGAGGTTAACCTGTCTAGGATCAGCGTGGCGCTAGCGGCACCCCCCCCCCCCCCCACTGAAAAACCAGTGCCGCGAAATTCAAAAAAAATATATTTTTAAAATATTTAACTTTCACACATTAAAGTCCAATACAGCTAATGAAAGACACAGATCTTGTGAATCCAGTCAACATTTCCGATTTTTAAAATGTTTTACAGGGAAGACACAATATGTAAAGATGTACATCTATTACCTAAAAACACATTAGCATATTCCACCATCTTTTATTTGTCCACCAACACCAGTAGCCATCACCAATTCGGCTAAACTAAGATATTTATAGCCCCTAACCAACAAAAAAACTCATTAGATGACAGTCTGATAACATATTTATGGTATGGGATAGGTTTTGTTAGAAAAAAGTGCATATTTCAGGTAGATGGCATAGTTTACAATTGCACCCACCATCACAAATGGACTAGAATAATTACAATGAGCAACGTGTTTACCTAACTACTAATCATCAAACATTTCGTAAAAATACACAGCATACACGAATCGAAAGACACAGATCCTGTGAATACAGACAATATTTCAGATTTTCTAAGTGTCTTACAGCGAAAACACAATAAATCGTTATATTAGCTTAGCACATAGCAATTAGCAGCCCAGCATTGATTCTAGCCAAAGTGAGCGATAAAAGTCAACATCGCCAAAAGATATTAATTTTTTCACTAACCTTCTCAGAATTCTTCCGATGACACTCCTGTAACATCATATTACACATTCCATATAGAGTTTGATCGCAAATGTTTATATTTAGCCACCAAAATCATGGTTAGACAATGTGAAATGTAGACAAGCTGGTAAAGAAAATGTCCTTGCGCCACTTAGACAGTGATCTACTCTTATACATAAATACTCATAAACGTGACTAAAAAATATAGGGTGGACAGGGATTGATAGACAATTTAATTCTTAATACAATTGCGTTATTACATTTTTTAATTTATCCTTACTTTTCAATACAGTTTGCGCCTAGCGAAGCTACGTCATAAAACATGGCGTTCTAAGCCACTAAAATGTTTCGACAGAAACACGATTTATCATAATAAAAATGTCCTACCTTGAGCTGTTCTTCCATCAGTATCTTGGGCAAAGGATCCTTTCTTGGGAGAAATCGTCTTTTGGTGGAAAGCTGTCCTCTTGCCATGTGGAAATGTCAACTGCGTTCGGGATGAACTGAAAAGCGTGCCCAACTTTTCACATCGTTGCAAAAATAAATGTCCCAAAATCGCACTAAACGGATATAAATTGCTATAAAACGCTTTAAATTAACTACCTTATGATGTTTTTAACTCCTATAACGATGACTAGCTTCAGGGTTTTTTGATTTGTAGGGCCTGTGAACGCGCAATCGACACCGTTGGAATCGTCATCACGTAAAGGCATCCAGGGGAAGACGTAAGAAGTGTCCGTATAGTCATAGCAACGACAGTGCCCTTTTAAATGACTTCAGAAGAGTGGCCAACATTTCTCAAATCTGACTCCATGTCAGGGAAATTGCTGTAGAATGGGCTCTGTTCCACTTAGAGACAAAATTTCAACTCCTATAGAAACTATAGACTGTTTTCTATCCAATAATAATAATAATATGCATATTGTACGATCAAGGATTTTGTGGGAAGCCGTTTAAAAAATTAGCCACATTAGCATAAATAGTCTAAACAGCGCCCCCATCCCCAACAGGTTAAAGTCGCCCAGAACTGTGAGAGGTGAGCCGTCCTCAGGAAAGGAGCTTATCAAGGCATCAAGCTCATTGATGAACTCTCCGAGGGAACCTGGAGGGCGATAAATGATAAGGATGTTAAGCTTGAAAGGGCTGGTAACTGTGACAGCATGGAATTCAAAGGAGGCGATAGACAGATGGGTAAGGGGAGAAAGAAAGAATGACCACTTGGGAGAGATGAGGATCCCGGTGCCACCACCCCGCTGACCAGCTGCTCTCGGGGTGTGCGAGAACACGTGGGCGGACGAAGAGAGAGCAGTAGGAGTAGCAGTGTTATCTGTGGTGATCCATGTTTCCGTCAGTGCCAAGAAGTCGAGGGACTGGAGGGAGGCATAGGCTGAGATGAACTCTGCCTTGTTGGCCGCAGATCGGCAGTTCCAGAGGCTACCGGAGACCTGGAACCCCACGTGGGTCGTGCGCGCTGGGACCACCAGATTAGGGTGGCCGCGGCCACGCGGTGTGAAGCGTTTGTATGGTCTGTGCAGAGAGGAGAGAACAGGGATAGACAGACACATAGTTGACAGGCTACAGAAGAGGCTACGCTAGTGCAAAGGAGATTGGAATGACAAGTGGACTACACGTCTCGGATGTTCAGAAAGTTAAGCTTACGTAGCAAGAATCTTATTGACTGAAATGATTAAAATGATACAGTACTGCTGAAGTAGGCTAGCTGGCAGTGGCTGCGTTGGTGACTTTGTAGGCTAGCTGGCAGTGGCTGCGTTGTTGACACTACACTAATCAAGTCGTTCCGTTGAGTATAATAGTTTCTACAGTGCTGCTACAGTGCTGCTATTCGGTGGCTAGCTGGCTAGCTAGCAGTGTTGATTACGTTACGTTGCGTTAAAAGAACGACAATAGCTGGCTAGCTAACCTAGAAAATCGCTCTAGACTACACAATTATCTTTGATACAAAGATGGCTATGTACTAACTATGTAGCTAGCTACGATCAAACAAATCAAACCGTTGTACTGTAATGAAATGAAATGAAAATGTGATACTACCTGTGGAGCGAAGCGGAATGCGACCGGGTTGTTGAGTGCGGAAGTTCTATTCGGTAGACGTTGGCTAGCTGTTGGCTAGCTAGCAGTGTTTCCTACGTTAAGGACGACAAATAGCTGGCTAGCTAACCTCGGTAAATTAAGATAATCACTCTAAAACTACACACTCTGAACTACCCAATTATCTTGGATACGAAGACAGCAAAGACAACTATGTAGCTAGCTAACACTACACTAATCAAGTCGTTCCGTTGAGTGTAAATAGTTTCTACAGTGCTGCTATTCGGTAGAGGGTGGACGTTTGCTAGCTGGCTAGCTGCTGGGCAGATAGCAGTGTAGACTACGTTAGGACGACGAAATACGATAATTACGCAATTATCTTTGATACAAAGACGGCTATGTAGCTAGCTAAGAAGAAATTGCTAAGATTAGACAGATCAAACCGTTGTACTATAATGAAATGTAATGAAAAGTTATACTACTATTCGGTAGGCGGTGGACGTTTGCTAGCTGGCTAGCTGGCTAGCTGCTGGGCAGATAGCAGTGTGGACTACGTTAGGACGACGAAATACGATAATTACGCAATTATCTTTGATACAAAGACGGCTATGTAGCTAGCTAAGAAGAAATTGCTAAGATTAGACAAATCAAACCGTTGTACTATAATGAAATGTAATGAAAAGTTATACTACCTGCGGAGCGAATTGCGAATGCGACCGCTCGCTCCACCCCCTCGTGCCTTATATCCCCGTTTCTTCCCCTGCCTCCTCTGTCCCTTAATTCATCCCTCCACAGTGGATATCCCCGTTTCTTCCCCTGCCTCCTCCGTCCCTTCATTCATCCCTCCACAGTGGATATCCCCGTTTCTTCCCCTGCCTCCTCTGTCCCTTAATTCATCCCTCCACAGTGGATATCCCCGTTTCTTCCCCTGCCTCCTCCGTCCCTTCATTCATCCCTCCACAGTGGATATCCCCGTTTCTTCCCCTGCCTCCTCCGTCCCTTCATTCAGCCCTTCACAGTGGATATCCCCGTTTCTTCCCCTGCCTCCTCCGTCTCTTCATTCATCCCTCCACAGTGGATATCCCCGTTTCTTCCCCTGCCTCCTCCGTCCCTTCATTCAGCCCTCCACAGTGGATATCCCCGTTTCTTCCCCTGCCTCCTCTGTCCCTTCATTCATCCCTCCATCTATCAGTCCCTTCCTCCCCTGCCTCCTCCATCTATCAGTCCCTTCCTCCCCTGCCTCCTCCGTCCCTTCATTCAGCCCTCCATCTATCAGTCCCTTCCTCCCCTGCCTCCTCCGTCCCTTCATTCAGCCCTCCATCTATCAGTCCCTTCCTCCCCTGCCTCCTCCGTCCCTTCATTCAGCCCTCCATCTATCAGTCCCTTCCTCCCCTGCCTCCTCCGTCCCTTCATTCAGCCCTCCATCTATCAGTCCCTTCCTCCCCTGCCTCCTCTCCTCCATCCCTCCATCCATCAGTCCCTTCCTCCCCTGCCTCCTCTCCTCCGTCCCTTCATTCATCCCTCCATCTATCAGTCCCTTCCTCCCCTGCCTCCTTCGTCCCTTCATTCAGCCCTCCATCTATCAGTCCCTTCCTCCCCTGCCTCCTGTCCTCCGTCCCTTCATTCATCCCTCCATCTATCAGTCCCTTCCTCCCCTGCCTCCCAGTGCTATTGATGGAAGGCCAGGCCTGCTGAATACATACACCTCTCCCTGGACGCTGGCTGGGTCGCTGGCAGCACGGAGGACACAACACAATGTTCTTATCTTCTCTCTTTCCCCCCTGGCCCCTCCTCTCCCTAATCTCTCTCCTCTTCCTGTCTCCCCTCCCTCCCTCCTCTCCTCTTCCAGTCTCCCCTCCTGCTCGCTCTCCCTCCCTCCCTCCTCTCCTCTTCCAGTCTCCCCTCCTGCTCGCTCTCCCTCCCTCCCTCCTCTCCTCTTCTAGTCTCCCCTCCTGCTCGCTCTCCCTCCCTCCCTCCATCTCCCTCCTCTCCTCTTCCAGTCTCCCCTCCTGCTCTCTCTCCCTCCCTCCCTCCTCCCGCTCTCTCTCCCCATCTCCCCTCCCGCCCTCCCTGTCCCCCCTCCCGCTCGCTCTCCCCCTCCCTCTCCCTCCTCTCTAGTATGGCAGGTAATTGCAGTCTGTGGGGGGACAGGTGCTCTCACAATAGAACCCCAGTGTCCAGGCTGCCTCCTTTCAAGAGCCATGTAATTACCTAATTGAAAAGCTCCCAGGGTAGACAGAGGGAGACTGTGGGAGAGAGAGGGAGCGTGGAGGAGAGAGAGCGATAAGGTCGCTGGATGGAGAAGAGCAGAGGCTGCTTCTCTGTTGATCCAGAACCACCACCCCTCCTCTTAACTCAGATCATGACAGAGGCAAACATTGTTGAGCAGGGATGGAGGGTGGGATGAATGGACATGGGGGATTGTAATGAGAAATGTATTGTTAAATGATGATGGTCACGGAAGAGTGAGACACAAAAGAGGCGTGGGGTCACTCCATTTCTGATGTCACTGCTCTTTTTCACCACAACACTTCTGTGGTGTTCACTTGACGAGGGCCCTATTGAGTCGGATGGAGAGGGATATGGAGAGATGCTGTCACAGTCTTCTTTAAAGACCTCATTTTTTATTCTATACCCTGTCTGTCCCTCACACACTGTTTCCACAAACTGAATGTTGAGTTGCCTTGAGGGGAGGGAGAGCTGTACGGCAACGATCCGTGGTGGTGTTCTGTAAGGCCTTGTTATATTTGATTCTATGTCTGTCCTACAAACTGTCCTGCTTTGAGCGGCACCTGAGGAGAACTGATGGCTTCTATAACATAGATTTAGAGGGGTATAGATGTGAACATTGGTTCTGTTGACTCTCGTAGGTTTGTGTTTTCACTGAACAAAGAGATCCACAAACTACCTTGAAGACTAAAAACATTGAAAAGCCCCATTTGGCTGAAAGTTTGGAGCTTTTGAAGAAAGTTGAAAGCTTTGAAACAAGGACGTGAGAGCTTACTCTCCCTTTGTCCTTGGGAGAAATTCAACCGCTCCTAGTCAGGTGCCATTTTTACTTCTGTTTGTCTTTGTATCAGACGTCTGTGGTTCTTGGTTCAAACGAGAGGAAAGATATTTCCCAACGCTAGCATATTTAACTACCGCAGACTCAAGCTGCTTCCATTTAATGTTTGAGGCAAGACATTTTATAATAATTGCCCTCTCTGGAAAGACAGATGTCTTACTCGCTTTTTTGATTTGCAACAGGGGCCGGAATCTTTAAATATTGTGAAAATACTTGACGACTTTATTCATAAAGTTATGTGAGTCACGGGAGCCATACCCTGAATGATGGGGAGAGAGGAAGTAACACTGTTAGATGTAAAAGCATGTTTCCACCTATAATCACTGAACGCAATGACAACATAATCAGAGTGGCGTTAATGAGGCCCCGTTGATTGCAGTACCAGTCTCAATATCAGGAGGAAGCTGACATCACCATCTAGTTGAAGACCAAGCCATCCACCGACATGAAAATAAGCAACAGATAGGGTGTGTCCCAAATGGCACCCTATTCCCTAAATAGTGCACTACTTTAGCCCAGGGCGCATAGGCCTCTGGTCAAAAGTACATGCACTACACTACATAGGGAATAGGGTGCCATTTGGGACTTACATATATGAAGGAAACTCTCTCTCTCCCTTCGTTAGTTTTATCTCCATCTCTAATCCCCTGTCCCTAATAGCTGGGACAATCCATTTCCTCATGTACATCTAGAGATGGCATATGACAAGTACTTCAAATGCTATGTGCGGAAGTCATCCTATCAAATATGTTACATTTACTTCACAGCCAAGGGAGTCGAGTTAGGCGGGAAGGATGAAGGGGGGTTGGCATGGAGGGAGGGGAGGAGGTTGGGAGGGAGTTGGCATGGAGGGAGGGAGGTAGGGAGGGAGTTGGCATGGAGGGAGGGACGGAGATAGGGAGGGAGTTGGCATGGAGGGACAGAGGGAGGGAGGGAAGCTGGTAGCCTGTCCTCTTCATGAGTCCCTGTCCTCAATGATCGATTGACAAAATGTCCCTCTGACTTCATTCATATTAATCCAGTCTTTAAGCCTTTCTGCCTTGACAGCCTACTCTTATGATTAGACACTTGGCATCTAATCATAGGATATGCTCCTGGGTAGGTACATGTATATCCCTTATATCAACATTGTAATTACAGATTTGTTTGTTAACTTCAGGATCGGTGGGTCCCCCACGGGACGGTTGAGCTAACGTAGGCTAATGCGATTAGCATGAGGCTGTAAGTAACAAGAACATTTCCCAGGTGATAGACATATCTGATATTGGCAGAAAGCTTAAATTCTAGTTAATCTAACCTCCCTGTCCAATTTACAGTAGCAATTACAGTGAAATAATACCATGCTATTGTTTGAGGAGAGTGCACAGTTTTGAACTTGAAAAGGCACATTTGGACAGTCTTGACATAAAATGTTGAACATAAATGCAATGGTTCATTGGATCCATCTACAACTTTGCACATACACTTCTGCCATCTAGTGGCCAAAATCTAAATTGCACCTGGGCTGGAATAATACATAATGGCCTTTCTCTAGTATTTCAAAGACGATGGCACAAACAAAATGTTGTTTTGTTTTAGCTTTTACCAGATCTAATGTGTTATATTCTTCTACATTCCTTTCACATTTCCACAAAATTCAAAGTGCTTCCTTTCAAATGGTATCAAGAATATGCATAACCTTGCTTCAGGCCTGAGCTACGGGCAGTTAGATTCGGGTGTCATTTTAGGCAAAAATTGGAAAAAGGGGCGGATCCTTTGAAAGATTGTACTTACAATGTAACAAATGTAACTAACAGGGTTAAACCTAATTTTTTCCTACTTTAAAAAAAAATGATTTCCTAATTTATCCTGGTAGCCTATTATATACAAAGGTGGTATAGTAATTATAAAGGTTATATTCTACTGAGTTTCATTTTACATTAAGTTGCTTGTTCCTAATTACAATATATCCTATGTAACTACATGATTCAGACATTACACTTGACTCATTTTAGCCTTTGAGCCAGGTCATAACATAGAAACAAACTAATTGAACATGACAGGTTAAGCTGATGACAGGTGAGCTGATGACAGGGTAAACTGATGACAGGGTAAACTGATGACAGGGTAAACTGATGACAGGTGAGCTGATGACAGGTGAGCTGATGACAGGGTGAGCTGATGACAGGTGAGCTGATGACAGGGTGAGCTGATGACAGGGTAAACTGATGACAGGTTAAGCTGATGACATGGTAAGCTGATGACAGGTGAGCTGGTGACAGGGTGAGATGATGACAGGGTGAGCTGATGACAGGGTAAACTGATGACAGGGTAAACTGATGACAGGTGAGCTGATGACAGGGTGAGCTGACGACATGGTAAACTGATGACAGGGTGAGCTGATGACAGGGTGAGCTGATGACAGGGTAAACTGATGACAGGGTGAGCTGATGACAGGGTGAGCTGATGACAGGGTAAACTGATGACAGGGTAAACTGATGACAGGGTGAGCTGATGACAGGGTGAGCTGATGACAGGGTAAACTGATGACAGGTAAACTGATGACAGGGTGATCTGATGACAGGGTGAGCTGATGACAGGTAAACTGATGACAGGGTGAGCTGATGACAGGGTGAGCTGATGACAGGGTGAGCTGATGACAGGGTAAACTGATGACAGGGTAAACTGATGACAGGTAAACTGATGACAGGGTGAGCTGATGACAGGGTGAGCTGATGACAGGGTAAACTGATGACAGGGTAAACTGATGACAGGGTGAGCTGATGACAGGGTAAACTGATGACAGGGTAAACTGATGACAGGGTGAGCTGATGACAGGGTAAACTGATGACAGGATAAACTGATGACAGGGTAAACTGATGACAGGTAAACGGATGACAGGGTAAACGGATGACAGGGTAAACGGATGACAGGGTGTGCTGATGACAGGGTGTGCTGATGACAGGGTGTGCTGATGACAGGGTGTGCTGATGACAGGGTGTGCTGATGACAGGGTGTGCTGATGACAGAGTGAGCTGATGACAGGGTAAACTGATGACAGGGTAAACTGATGACAGGGTGAGCTGATGACAGGGTAAACTTATGACAGGGTAAACTTATGACAGGGTAAACTGATGACAGGGTGAGCTGATGACGGGGTGAGCTGATGACAGGGTGAGCTGATGACAGGGTAAGCTGATGACAGGGTGAGCTGATGACAGGGTGAGCTGATGACAGGGTGAGCTGATGACAGGGTGAGCTGATGACAGGGTAAACTGATGACAGGGTAAACTGATGACAGGGTGAGCTGATGACAGGGTGAGCTGATGACAGGGTGAGCTGATGACATGGTAAGCTGATGACAGGGTAAACTGATGACAGGGTGAGCTGATGACATGGTAAGCTGATGACATGGTAAGCTGATGACATGGTAAGCTGATGACAGGGTGAGCTGATGACAGGGTAAACTGATGACAGGGTAAACTGATGACAGGTGAGCTGATGACAGGGTGAGCTGATGACAGGGTAAACTGATGACAGGGTGAGCTGATGACAGGGTAAACTGATGACAGGGTAAACTGATGACAGGGTGAGCTGATGACAGGGTGAGCTGATGACAGGGTGAGCTGATGACAGGGTAAACTGATGACAGGGTAAGCTGATGACAGGGTGAGCTGATGACAGGGTGAGCTGATGACAGGGTGAGCTGATGACAGGGTGAGCTGATGACAGGGTGTGTTGATGACAGGGTGAGCTGATGACAGGGTGAACTGATGACAGGGTGAGCTGATGACAGGGTGTGTTGATGACAGGGTGAGCTGATGACATGGTAAACTGATGACAGGGTGAGCTGATGACAGGGTGTGTTGATGACAGGGTGAGCTGATGACATGGTAAACTGATGACAGGGTGAGCTGATGACAGGGTGTGTTGATGACAGGGTGAGATGATGACAGGGTGAGATGATGACATGGTAAACTGATGACAGGGTGAGCTGATGACAGGGTGAGCTGATGACAGGGTGAGCTGATGACAGGGTAAACTGATGACATGGTGAGCTGATGACAGGGTGTGTTGATGACAGGGTGTGCTGATGACAGGGTAAACTGATGACAGGGTAAACTGATGACAGGGTGAGCTGATGACAGGGTGTGCTGATGACAGGGTGAGCTGATGACAGGGTGAGCTGATGACAGGGTGTGTTGATGACAGGGTAAACTGATGACAGGGTGTGCTGATGACAGGGTGAGCTGATGACAGAGTGAGCTGATGACAGGGTAAACTGATGACAGGGTGAGCTGATGACAGGGTAAACTGATGACAGGGTAAACTGATGACAGGGTGAGCTGATGACAGGGTGAGCTGATGACAGGGTAAACTGATGACAGGGTGAACTGATGACAGGGTGAGCTGATGACAGGGTAAACTGATGACAGGGTAAACTGATGACAGGGTGAGCTGATGACAGGGTGAGCTGATGACAGGGTAAACTGATGACAGGGTGAGCTGATGACAGGGTGAGCTGATGACAGGGTAAACTGATGACAGGGTAAACTGATGACAGGGTGAGCTGATGACAGGGTAAACGGATGACAGGTAAACTGATGACAGGGTGAGCTGATGACAGGGTAAACTGATGACAGGTAAACTGATGACAGGGTGAGCTGATGACAGGGTGAGCTGATGACAGGGTGAGCTGATGACAGGGTGAGCTGATGACAGGGTAAACTGATGACAGGCTAAACTGATGACAGGGTAAACTGATGACAGGGTGAGCTGATGACAGGGTGAGCTGATGACAGGGTGTGCCTTGTTACAATTGTTGTCACCAGGTCCTAGTCTATTTATCAACATGGTATTACATGTGGATTCAATGGTAATGGATATGTAACAAGGTCAGATTTTGTTTTTAATTATTAACATGGTAATTCACAGATTACTTTCAAACGTGTAATTACAAAACGTTAGTTACATTGTGGAACAAGAATAACATCAGTAGTTACACATGTGGAATAACCTTCAGCAACTGAATGTGTAATTGCACATTCCTTGTTCCAATTGTGTAATAACTGATTCCATAACCACCCTATGACCGTGTAATGACATAGTAGTTCCATAGGTTTTACTATGTCATTAAGTTATTACTGTTAGCTACATAGTAATAGGGGAAACTTAATGTAAAGTGTTAACAAGGTTGGTAATGTTTTAGAAGACTTTCAAGTATCACAGCCTTGTCCTTTCCTGCTGTTCTATTTTCCACCTCATGGTCTCTCCGTCCCTCTGTATTCTTCCCCTTCGTTTCTCATCCCTTCATCTCTATATAACTCTCAAGCTGCAGAATAATAGACAAACTCTTCTTGAGAAAACCAAGGCTTCCACAGGACAAACTCATTACCTTGTCAAACATTGAAAAGAAATCTGTTTATTTTAGACGGATAACACACACAGGTACTTCCCTCTACTAGAACATTGACCAGCGGTACGGACTGCTTAAGGTCATGTATTTATCTGAACCAGCTCCATCCATAACCACTGGTGATAAAAAGAAATCAGTTATTTATGAGGATATAAAACTTAAGAGTTTCGGGGAAGTAAAAACTAGCTGATAGAAAATATTGAATTTCTAACATTGTGCTCAAGCCCCTCCCATTGTCTTCATCCCCTGGGAACAAGGGTGTTACTTGGTACGTTTGACCACAAAAAGTCAAAGTAATTGATAACCTCTTATAGATGAAGTGATAAATGAAGCTTTGCCACGTTATGAATCAGACTAACACCACAGCAGTAAAGGGATGGGATACATACCAAATGGCACTGCCTGGTTAGAGGGTTGGACTAGTAACCGAAAGGTTGCTGGATCGAATCCCCGAGCTGACAAGGTAAAAATCTGTCGTTCTGCCCCTGAACAAGACAGTTAACCCACTGTTCCCCAGTTGCTGAAGACGTGGATGTGGATTAAGGCAGCCCCCGCACCTCTCTGATTCAGAGGGGTTGGGTTAAATGCAGAAGACACATTTCAGTTGAATGCAGGGGACCCCCCTTTCCATTCAGAGCAGTACCATTCACCAGGGCCCATAGCACAGTCCACAGGAACCTGCTCAAAAGTAGTGCACTACATAGGGAATAGATGGACGCATGCATATAGAAATGGGAAGGTGCATTACACTATAACACCATTCAATATAGTCAATGCCATGGCAGTAGAGACGGCGGCCTACAGTGTTATGTTAGCGGACCATCAGCTCCAGTTTATGAGCAGCTCAAAGTAGAGACAGACTCCAGGGCCCCAGATGGCCAGGTCAGAGGGCATTTACTGTTATATTGATCTGTGAGGAGCAGCTACAGAAACATGCCATCAATCTAGCTCAAGTCCCTGACCTTCGCAGAATAAATGTAAAAGATGCTGAGTATCAGTGGAAATGTGATCATCTACTAAGGAACGCTGCTGGAGGTTAGGAGTTTGTTCCATCGTTTGCTTGAAGTTGAGGTGATATGACACAATCAATGGAGACAATAGCCACACCGCATGCCAAGCACAAGTTCACAAGACTTATTAGGGCGATGGCAGGGAATATCAGGCATTAATATTGACATAGTGAATAGTTGTAAAATACTACCTCCACTACGTAGCTATTAACTGTAGGGGCAATCATAAAGTATTTATACTTGATTTATTGACAGATTGACTCCCATCTAAACCACACAGGCAGCACCCCATTACATTATTGCTGCATAGATGTTTTGATGGCATACATTTTGTTAACTGTGTATATTTGTCCCACATTTAGTCATGAATCCCCCTCAATGTAATAGGTGAACCTGACAGTCTCTCCTCTAGTCCAGCTAACTGCTGTTCATGATGCAGAAATGCTGCCATCTGGTGGAAAGCTATCAAATTGTGTAGTACTGGATTTCATTTAACAGAATACATTACTGTTGATTAAGATACAGTGACAGACATATACAAAAAGGTGAGTGCTACCTTTCTGGTACAAAATATACTGCATTTACCTGTTTACACATAAAAAATACACAAAGTAAACATTAGGAAGATATGTATTGTAAAAAAGACTAAACATTTTCAAGATCATTCTATGACAGACAGAAGGAAGCTGTTTGTTTTGATGGTCAATGTCTCCAATATACATTCAACAGTGCAAAAAACTTTGGCATTAGCTATAAACAACACAAACTAATGTACAGAAGTAACACAATCTGTCGTCTGGACAACAAATGAAAACTGACTGACTGCAGAGCAAAGAGGTTCTTCAAAGACAATGTTCCAGCATGTTTTAAGGAGGGAATTGCCCATACCGTCAAAGTAATAAAGACTTTTATAAATGTCTGAAAATGATGTATGAAACAGATCAGTGCAGAAAGTATGGACGGCTTCATCCATACAGCATCTAATAAAACCTTCACAAAGAAAATAACACACAAAGAGAAGTACTGGTTGGAACTATTTCTGAAGTAAACAAATTGACACAAAAACTAAAGAATGACAATAAACAACTGAAAACATCCAGAACTCACATTAATACGTATTTTGTTCCACTTAACATATAAAGGGGAAAGACTGCCATTGAAAAAAGTGCATTTTTGATAAAGCAAAAATATAGCTTGGTGTCTGTGCCTCCTCCTCCCACGGCACTCTGCTCTTCACATTATGGCAGAAGGCTCGGAGTAGCTCTCTGTCAATAGGAGAGGTACCATTTAGCTTAGAAAGGCTGATTGAGTCTTGTTCTGCAGGCCGGATAAGACCATTGTGGCAAATTCTCCAATATGGATAGCAAAGGCCTCTTGAATACAGCAGACAGCACTATTAAAGAGCCTCATCAGCATTGGAAATGCCATATAGCCTACTATACAGATGAGTCTGACCAGAGAAACGCTGAACAAGATATCTGTAGTGATGACAGCGGTGTCATTCTTCACACACACTATGTATCTCCAGCATATGAAGTCACCAACGTCCATATAGTCTCTTCCTCCTAGTCTCTTCCTCCAGAGTGGCGCAGCGGTCTAAGACACTGCATCTCAATGCTAGAGGCGTCACTACAGCTGTATCACAACCGCCCGTGATCGGGAGTCCCATAGGGTGGTCCACAACTGGCCCAGCGTCATCCGGGTCAGGAGAGGGTTTGGCCGGGGTAGGCAGTCAATGTAAAATAAGAATTTGTTCTTAACTGACTTGCCTAGTTAAATAAAAATATATCAATAAATTCCTTCAGCCATGTAGCTGTAGAGACTGTAGGTGCCAAGTAGTCATGAAACAGAAGACGACGAAATGAAACAAAGTAGGCACTAGCTCAACTTGTCCAATAAGAAACGCCCATTTTAGTTTTCCTTTGCAAAAAGTTTTGCTACAGTGTGCTCTAATGAACAGAACCCAGGCTACCATCTCTCTGACCATGACAACACTATAGGACAGCCTAGAGGCCCAGGACATCAGACTACCGTCCATGTGGACGCTGAGCATCTCTGTTGACGTTGGCCAGGCTGTGAGCCAGTCTCTTAGTAAACAGAACATGTGATTTACCACAGTATGAACGGGTCGTCTTCAACAGCTCCTCTTCCAGTGGGACCAGCAGAGAGCTCACAAGATCCTCCCTAAATGAGTACTGAGAAATAGAACATGCTGTTATCAAACAGCCACTACATGTGAAGTCCACGGTTCTAGATATCTACTACAGCTGTGGCCAGAAACTCATTACATTTTAGTCATTTGGCAGAAGCCCTTATACAGAACGACTTACAATCAGTACAATTCACCATTTTACAATTCACATCATTGCATGCTTTTAATGTGTGATCAAATAGACGGGTAGTGAAACATGCTTTAATAGTTGTAGAAAGCCTAAGAAAGACTTCCAACCTTTCTTTTCATTGGAATAAATGTCCATGAAGCTGCTGAGGTGTTGTAGAGCGATAAAAGCCTCAACATGGTTAAATCCCACCTTATTATCCTCCTCAGTCCAACTACAGATTACACAATCAGTCTTCTCCTCTTCCCAATAATGGAAGTACCTTTACAGCACACACAGGAAATCAAAGGGGATTACTATTTTACGTCCTCGTCTTTGGTTTAGTCCCTGATATTGGGTACCTAAAAGTTAAGCCCCCCCCAGCGGTCATAAAGCTCCATTTCCACTGTGTGTGTTGTTTTGATGAGGATGACGGAGCACTGTGTCAGTGGAGAGCCTCTACATGTACCATCAGCACTAAAACTTTACTGCTCTTTCCTGGCCCTTGGTTTAACTGTGGCTTTAATACTCTCACATATTATGTATCAGGTGTGTGTGTGTGTGTGTGTGTGTGTGTGTGTGTGTGTGTGTGTGTGTGTGTGTGTGTGTGTGTGTGTGTGTGTGTGTGTGTGTGTGTCAGATGTACTGAGAGGCAAGGACCAAATATTGACCAGGCATCTTTCTGATGGAAGCTCGATCCTTAGTTATAGGAAAGCAATACAAACCTGGACATTGATGATGTCATTAAACAAATGCCCAGTGTAGTCGATATCATTAAAACAACTGATCAGTTAGAACACATCCTTGTGAGGAAATCTGTTTCACTCAACACTGACACTTGTGGAGATCTGCATAGAAGTGGTCTGGACGCACAAACAAACATTTCCTTACACACCTAATACACAATCAATGACAGACAATCAAGTTGTTTCCCCATCTGGAAACCCTGATCTGTGATCGTTTAGTTTACCTGTCCTATGGCATCGTAGACGGCCCAGAAAGAGGGCTGAAATACTGCTCTGTGATTGTTTAGCCTACCTGTCGTTTGGCGTCGTAGACTACACTGATCTGTGATCGCTTAGTTTACCTGTCGTTTGGCGTCGTAGACTACACTGATCTGTGATCGCTTAGTTTACCTGTCGTATGGCGTCGTAGACTACATTGATCTGTGATCGCTTAGTTTACCTGTCGTATGACGTCGTAGACTACACTGATCTGTGATCGCTTAGTTTATCTGTCGTTTGGCGTCGTAGACTACACTGATCTGTGATCGCTTAGTTTACCTGTCGTATGGCGTCGTAGACTACACTGATCTGTGATCGCTTAGTTTACCTGTCGTATGGCGTCGTAGACTACACTGATCTGTGATCGCTTAGTTTACCTGTCGTATGACGTCGTAGACTACACTGATCTGTGATCGCTTAGTTTACCTGTCGTATGGCGTCGTAGACTACACTGATCTGTGATCGCTTAGTTTACCTGTCGTATGACGTCGTAGACTACACTGATCTGTGATCGCTTAGTTTACCTGTCGTACGGCGTCGTAGACTACACTGATCTGTGATCGTTTAGTTTACCTGTCGTATGGCGTCGTAGACGGCCCTGAAGGTAGGCTGTTTGAGGTCATGGTACACTCCCCTGTTCCCGTGCAGGATAAAGATACCCTCCTCCTCCGCGGAGCCACAGTTACTGCCGTAGATACAGTGGTCTGGACGGTAGTTCCAGTGGCAGGGGACTTCCAACAGACACTCTGGAGGGGGAGAGACAAGGGCTAGTTTAGAGGGGCACAAATCCAATACTTCTGGTTTTCTTATCGCCCTGGAGCTTAGTTGATCATCTCGACACACACCTTATTACCCAGGTAAACAATAAGGCAAGACAATACACTGCAGCCCTGCAGGGCTGAAGCTGGGATACCTGCCACAACTGACATTTAAAAGGTTCATGTTTCTAATCAAATCTAATTTTACTTGTCACGTGCCGAGTACAACAGGTGTAGACTTTACAGTGAAAAAAAGCTTACTTACAAGCATATAACCAACAATGCTTTAAAAAAAAGTGTTAAGTAAAAATTTGAAAATAAAAGTAACAAATACTGCAGCAGTAAAATCCTATTGAATGGTGTGTTAAACAGCTATGTGTTGAGAGTTGAGTCTCTCCAGGGTTGTGATGGAAGACGTGTCTACTATAACAACCATATACACTGTCTATATGTCCTGGGTCTCATCATGTGGTGTAATAAGGGAGGTACTGAGCTGTGAGTCTCTCCAGGGTTGTGATGGAAGACGTGTCTACTATAACAACCATATACACTGTCTATATGTCCTGGGTCTCATCATGTGTTAATAAGGGAGGTACTGAGCTGTGAGTCTCACCAGGGTTGTGATGGAAGATGATGTTGAGCAGGTCCTGGTCTCCCCAGGTCATGTTTAGTTTATATTTCTGCAGCAGGGGCATCAGCAGCTCCTCCCACCTCAGACCCACTGACGTCATGTCATTCTGATCACACAGGACAGAGGGTGTGTTACATTGTGGAAAACGAGCTAAGTCTAAAATCAAAGTGCCTGTGCAAACATCTTTATTATGAGTTTTGTTTGTCATTCATTCAATAGGGATACAATTATTGTAGAAAATCTCGATTCTGCCATCTCTGGATGACATTATATCTGACTATTGTAATGGTGACCTCTGCTGGTCAAAGTTTATATTACCTTGAAGTATGTGGCCCTGATACGTGTCATGTTCATGAGCATGACTCCAGAGTTGATGCCCGTCCTGCCATAGTAGGGGTGGCGGGCGAAGCGGCTGTACCAGGCGATGCGTGGCTCCTCGTGCTCCGGCGCCATGGCGGCCAGCTGGGTAGCGTTGAAGTGAGCTAGCAGGGACCACAGAGCGTCTACAGGCTGGAGGAACAAGATGTCCGAGTCCACGTAGACTAGAGAATCCACCTCCTTTAGGATGAGCTGGGGAACAAAAACAGAGGTCAGAGGCCAGGAACAAGATGTCTGACTGCACCTCCTTTAGGATCAACTGAAGACAAGAGAGAATCAGAAACAGAGGTTAGAGGCCAGTAACAAGATGTCTGACTGCACCTCCTTTAGGATCAACTGAAGACCAGAGAATCAGAAACAGACAACCCATTTAGCAGTGTACACATTTACAGTAACACTTTTACAGTCACTCCAAGATATTATTTTTGAGGCACTGGAAACCATCATCATGCTAATATTTAATTAAACAAAATAGAATTTCTCCAGCTATGAAACTCACAGGTAGGAAGAGTCTCTGAGAAGCACATGGTTTGAAGAGCTTCTTCCACTCTCCAGCATTCTCATGGGGGAAGGTGATGGGGTACAGAGTGTAGTTAAACCTGCAGCGGAAGGAACTTGGCCACGACTCTAACTAAACACAGAACAAAGCACCCAGACAAGTGCTATTACACAGAGGTTTGAAAACAGGTAAATACTCAAACGTTTATAGACAAGATAGATAACCTCTAGGCCACGCGTCAAACTCATTCCACGGAGGTCTGAGTGTCACAGGTTCACTCCTCCCTTGTACTTGACGAATTCAGGTCACTAATTAGTAATGAACTCCCCACACCTGGTTGTCTAGGGCTTCATTGAAAATAAAAAACTAAAACCTGCAGAACCTGGGCCCTCCATGGAATGAGTATTACACCCCTTGGTCTAGATCAGGGGTGGCAAACTCATTCCACGGAGGGCCTAGTGTCTGCAGGTTTTTGGTTTTTCCTTTCAATAAAGCCCTAGACAACCAGGTGTGGGGAGTTCCTAACTAATTAGTGATGTTAATTCATCAATCAAGTACAAGGGAGGAGCGAAAACCCGCAGACACTCGGCCCTCCGTGGAATGAGTTTGACACCTGTGGTCTAGATTATACACTGAGTACACCAAACATTAGGAACACCTTCTTAATATTGAGTTTCACCCCCTTTTGCCCTCAGAACAGGCTCAATGTGTCAAGGCATGGACTCTACAAGGTGTCAAAAGCGTTCCACAGGGATGCTGGTCCATGTTGACTTCAATGCTTCCCACAGTTGTGTCAAGTTGGCTGGATGTCCTTTAGGTGGTGGACAGTTCTTGATACACACAGGAAACTGTTGAGCATTTTTATTTTATTTACTTAACCTTCATTTAACTAGGCAAGTCAGTTATGAACAAATTGTTATTTTATAACGACGCTGGGTCAATTGTGTGCCACCTTATGGGACTCCCGAACAGTCGGTTGTGATACAGCCTGGAATCGAACCAGGGTCTGTAGTGATGCCTCTAGCACTGAGATGCAGTGCCTTAGAACACTGCATCACTCGAGAGCCGTTAGCCCATCATATTAGCATTGCAGTTCTTAACACAAACCAGTACGCCTGGCACCTACTTCCGTACCCAATTCAAAAGGCACTTCAATCTCTTGTCACTCAACCTCGGAATTCCACACATACACAATTCATGTCTCAAGGCTTAAAAATCATTCTTTAACCCGTCTCCTCCCCTTCATCTACACTGATTAAAGTGGCTTTAAGAGGTGACATCAACAAGGGATCATATCTTTCACCTGGATTCACCTGGTCAGTCTATGTGATGGAACGAGCAGGTGTTCACAGTGTTTCCTATTCTGTATGTATCATGTAAACTGGACCAAATGGGACTTTATTGAAGCCTATATGCTAGAGTTGTGATGTAGATGCTTTTACATTATCATAGGAGGGCATGTGATATTACATCATTTTCACAATCACATCTCATTACTACCACATTATTATGCCTCCAATCACAGGCTATAGGCCTAGCAGTGCATCCAGTCCAACTCACAGCTTCTATAAAGCTGGCGTGCAGCTGGTCTTCAGTGAAGATGTGTAGGCACAGTGGTTTGATGCTGAGCATAACAGCAGACTTCAGCATGGTGAGAGTCTCCTCTAGTCTCTGTCCGCAGGCCACTACAGCCAGGTGCATGGCTGCCGCCGTCCTAACACGGCCCTCTGCTTTCCTCATGATGTACCTGCAAATAAAGACAAGTATGCTGGAGTTAAATCAACGTTTGTTTCATTTAAAAGGTTAAAACCTTTGTAAATGGTTTGTGCCAGGTTCACCAACTGGTTCAGACACTACACTGGATGCTGTTCTGCTCTTCCAGACCTGGAGGAAGGCATGCTTGTAGACTTCTCTTGCCAGCCGAACAGCTCTTGGTCTGTCATTCCCCTTCTCTCTCCCAACTTCCAAGTCTCATATCTAAAGTCAATATTTGAGAGGGCCAGAGAGGATTTGAAAAGGCTATTCTTCTCCTCTCATCACACAGCAATCCAGATGCCCGTCACCACCAGCTAAACCGAATAGCCGACAGAGATCTCTTGCTTGACTGAAGAGAGACAAAGCAGTAAGGTTAGCATTTAAAAGTTGTTGTAGGAGAGAAGAGAAGGGGGTGTGTTCGTCTAGGCAACCTGATGATCTTGTTTGTCATTCACACTAGTTTGATGACTGTAACAAACTGTTAAAGGCCATAAGCACCCGTTTAATTGCACATCCTGTTGTTTAGCAATCCAGCAGACACCACTGAAGTTGGCCAACAGAGATTTAACTTCCATTTCAACAACTGCAATCTGTTTTCCGATTATTATTATCCAGTGCTAATGCTTTTCTGGTGTAGACTACTGACTCATGCCCACGTGTGTTTGTCTCAAGACATCTGTAACTTGTATTTATTTTTATTAACCTTTATTTAAATAGGAGAGTCAGTTAAGAATACATTCGTATTTACAATGGCGGCCCCCTAGCAGGTCAGCCAGCACCACCTCAAAGGGTTGGTCAAAAGGGTGAAGGAAAACCAATCAGCTTTGAAAATAAATCGGTGTCACTCTTGACGTTGTGGAAATCTTTCAATAGTCAAGTCACGAAGAAATACATGTTATTGAATCTCCATGCGCGCTAGTGAACCTAATTCGACCAGTCAACATGCGTATATTTCTTTATTACAGGTACATACATGCTATATTGAGCTTGTTTTGCTATATTTACATGTCTTTGCGAGCAGCAATTGATCCTAATGTAGTTGTTTGGGCTGGAACTGCAAGTACACAGTGTCCATGACCATAGTGAAAGTGGGAAGGATGCAAAAAGTTAGCCAGAGGAATTGTTACAATTTGTCTTGTCGCTGTATATTTGTTTCACAAAGCGGCAACTTGATGAAAAACACGTTCACCTGATACCATTGTGGAGAACACATCTGTCAATGGTGCACATTCCAATACATTACTTGCAGAGGAAATATGTTCACCAAGCTAGTTATGCATTCATTTTGCTTGAAGCCTTTTGAAGTGTATTACAATCTAGCTATATAATAAGCAGTGTAACTATTACCTAGTGTACCAGTGTTGATCGCCTGGGCCTGTTTCGTCCGGCCCTCGCCTGGTTTCTTGTCCAATGTCGCTTCGCTGAGAGGCCGCGGCTCTATGGAGGAAAGTCTTCCCACCCAGTCCTCCCCCGACCGACAGATCTGAATAAAATAGTTTACTATACACGTACAAGGCCGAGAACACGGCAAACAACATGCACACGAGGAATGCACGAATGTAACGCCGCATTATTAAAAGTAAAAGCGCTTTCAAAACTCAAAGTCATGACACAGAACGAAGCTGGCTACCACCATTCACGCTGCAGGCAAGACAGTGTTCTGTGAGAACCATTGGGGGAAGGGAGGAGTATAAATAACAGTGAGGCCCTTCCCCGGTCTGTGTGTGACTCTGAGAAGTAGGCTACACAAATAGACTTTTCAAAACCACATTCATGAGGAAATATCAGAGCATCCTTCTGATATTACTGATATGTTTCAATTGTAAGCCTATAATAAACGGAACTGCATTGTATTTGATGTGGGTTCGAGGTTATCCACTAGATGGCGCTATCGGTATGTAAAAAGGCTGGCTTTTCATCCTTGGTAGCCACCGGAGTGAGCCAGACAAAGGATAGGTCTACTCTACCTACCGCGCTTTCAGAAAGTATTCACACCCCTTGACTTTGTCCACATTTTGTTGTGTTACAGCCTGAATTTAAATGGATTAAATTGAGATTTTGTGTCACTGGCCTACACACAATACCCCACAATGTCAAAGTGGAATTAAAAAAATTAAAGCTAAAATGTCTTGAGTCAATAAGTATTCAACCACCCTGTTATGGCAAGCTTAAATAATTTCAGGAGTAAAAATGTGTTTAACAAGTCACCTAATAAGTTGCATGGACTCAGTCTGTGTGCAATAACAGTGTTTAACATGATTTTTGAATGACTACCTCATATCTGAACCCCACACATACAATGATCTGAAAGGTCCCTCAGTCGAGCAGTGAATCTCAAACACAGATTGAACCATAAAGACCAGGGAGGTTTTCCAATGCCTCACAAAGAAGGGCACCTATTGGTAGATGGGTAAATATAAAATAAATAAACAGAAATGTAATATCCCTGTGAGCATGGTGAAGTTATTCATTAGACTTTGGGTGGTGTATCAATACACCCAGTCACTACAAAGATGTAGGGATCCTTCCTAACTCAGTTGCCAGAGAGGAAGGAAGGTGATTCTAACATGTATTGACTCAGGGGGTTGAATACTTATCTAGATCGTTGACAATATATTTATTTTTTTAATCCATTTTAATCCCACTTTGTAAAAAAATTAGGAAAAAGTCAAGGTTTGTGAATACTGTACATCATGCCAATTGTGTCAGTCAAACACTGTGGCTAGAATTGCTTTCACTACTTACCCATGATTGGTCATCAATGACCATCCAAACATACGTTCCCTAGAACCCTGGTTCATATCCAGGACAAGCCGTTAAAGTCTAGAACCCTGTTGTTATAGAAACATGGACAACAGACAGAAAGCACAACTCTTTTCCAATACATAATGCCATTATTTATATCTTTCTTTATAGACATTGAACCATGTAACCAACCAAGTTGTCCATACATTTCTAAACAGAAAAGCTTGGTAGAAACAAAACAAATGATAGAAAATGTAACAGTGAATGTTGTGATACAGTATGATCAATCATTTGAGGTGGTGTTAAAACGGACACAATTCAAAAACCGACGTTGTTTTGAAGAATATTTTCTCATGAATGATAAAACCACACCAGGTCCCGGCTGATGTGAGTCAATGACAATACAATTCAGTCTCCAACACATTCAATCAATAAATGACACTTTACAACTGAGAGACAAGTACCAAAAGAGAGCCTATAGGTTTTCCATCCTCTCCACATGTACCTCATGTTTTCTCCCATAATGCAACACAAACTGAAGAACTCTGAACCATAATCATCATGTCACGACAGTTCTCATTGGACAGGAGGTTGAAAGTTCCGATGTTGACATGGATACTAACACTGACGTGATGTTATAACACATTAAAAAACAGAGCTGTCCAATAGGCTAAGATCAGCTAAATGTAATGACATTACTTCATGTTTAGAACACAGGTTTCAAAAAATAGTTTTTAAAGTCAGTTAAATTGACCTAAAGTTAATCAGAGAAATTTCTTAAAACAAGACTTCAGATTGTGGTGTTTTTTTTTATCCAAAAGCAAACCACAACTCAAGGTTGTAGTAGTAGTGCTAGCTATAACCTGTAGCTGCTAAATGTGTTGATCTAGCTATAACCTGTAGCTGCTAAATGTGTTGTTCTAGCTGTAGCTGCTAAATGTGTTGCTCTAGCTGTAACCTGTAGCTGCTAAATGTGTTGATCTAGCTGTAAACTGTAGCTGCTAAATGTGTTGATCTAGCTGTAACCTATAGCTGCTAAATGTGTTGATCTAGCTGTAACCTGTAGCTGTTAAATGTGTTGATCTAGCTGTAAACTGTAGCTGCTAAATGTGTTGATCTAGCTGTAACCTGTAGCTGCTAAATGTGTTGATCTAGCTGTAACCTGTAGCTGCTAAATGTGTTGATCTAGCTGTAAACTGTAGCTGCTAAATGTGTTGATCTAGCTGTAACCTGTAGCTGCTAAATGTGTTGATCTAGCTGTAACCTGTAGCTAGTACTACAGTAAATGTGCAAGTCCAGAGATAACATTACATATCAGAGTTGAGGACAGAGGAGTGAGGTTAGAGTGGCCTATGTTAAGCCATGAGTAGTCATACCCAAGGTCTAGGGGTCGGGGGTCCAGGCCAAGGTCTAGGGGTTGGGGGTCCAGACCAAGGTCTAGGGGTTGGGGATCCAGGGCAAGGTCTAGTGGTTGGGGGTCCAGGCCAAGGTCTAGGGGTTGGGGATCCAGGCCAAGGTCTAGGGGTCGAGGATCCAGGCCAAGGTCTAGGTGTCGAGGATCCAGGCCAAGGTCTAGGGGTCAGAGATCCAGGCCAAGGTCTAGGGGTCAGAGATCCAGGCCAAGGTCTAGGGGTCGGGGTCCAGGCCAAGGTCTAGGGGTCGGGGTCCAGGCCAAGGTCTAGGGGTCGGGGTACCAGGCCAAGGTCTAGGGGTCGGGGGTCCAGGCCAAGGTCTAGGGGTCGGGGGTCCAGGCCAAGGTCTAGGTCTAGGGGTCGGGCGTCCAGGCCAAGGTCTAGGGGTTGGGGATCCAGGTCAAGGTCTAGGGGTCGGGTGTCCAGGCAAAGGTCTAGGGGTCGGGGATCCAGGCCAAGGTCTAGGGGTCGGGGATCCAGGCCAAGGTCTAGGGGTTGGGGATCCAGGCCAAGGTCTAGGGGTTGGGGATCCAGGCCAAGGTCTAGGGGTTGGGGATCCAGGGCAAGGTCTAGGGGTTGGATGTCCAGGCCAAGGTCTAGGGGTTGGAGGTCTGAGGGTCTGTTGGGCTAGGAGTTTGGTGGTCCAGGGCCTCCAACTTGGGGGGTGGGGGGGTCTGGGGTTCCAATTGGGGTGGTCTAGTGGGACTCTGTCCCGACTAAGAAGCCCTCTCCTCGGGGTGAAGATGACCGCGAGACCCCTCTCTCAGTGTTGTTGTCTGAGCTGGAGCCACTGTGGTGTTCTGCAGACACAGACACAGTGCTGGAGGGGGTGGTAGAGGTGGGGGGTGTGGTGGTGGTGGTGGAGGAGGGGGGAGGTTTGGTTTTCTCCTTAAAGTCTGTGATGATGACAGTCAGGTCTCCAACCGTGACCTCTAGGTGCTGAGCGCTGCTCCTGTCAATGTTTTTTAACCTGGGCCTGAGGGAGGGAGAGGAGACAGGTGGATGTTATAAGCCTTTGACAGAGAGAGAGGGAGGATAGGGGTAAACCACACAAACTGGAGCGCTTATGAAATATGTGGAAACCATATACAGTTGAAGTCGGAAGTTTACATATACCTTAGCCAAGTACATTTAAACTCAGTTTTTCACAATTCCTGACATTTAATCCTTGTAAAAATTCCCTGTCTTAGGTCAGTTAGGATCACCACTTTATTTTAAGAATGTAAAATGTCAGAATAATAGTAGAGAGAATGATTTATTTCAGCTTTAATTTCTTTCATCACATTCCCAGTGGGTCAGAAGTTTAGTGGGTCACAAATTGACCCAATTTGTAAGTCGCTCTGGATAAGAGCGTCTGCTAAATGACTTAAATGTAAATGTAAATGTTTACATACACTCAACTAGTATTTGGTAGCATTTTTTAACTTGGGTCAAATGTTTAGGGTAGCCTTCCAATAAGTTGGGTGAATTTTGGCCCATTCCTCCTGACAGAGCTGGTGTAACTGAGTCAAGTTTATAGGCCTCCTTGTTTGCACACGCTTTTTCATTTCTGCCCACACATGTTCTATAGGCTTGAGGTCAGGGCTTTGTGATGGCCACTCCAATACCTTGACTTTGTTGTCCTTAAGCCATTTTGCCACAACTTTGGAAGTATGCTTGGGGTCATTGTCCATTTGTAAGACCCATTTGCGACCAAGCTTTACGTTCCTGGCTGATGTCTTGAGATGTTGCTTTAATATATCCACATAATTTTCCCTTCTCATGATGCTATCTATTTTGTGAAGTGCACCAGTCCCTCCTGCAGCAAAGCACAGTTCTAATTTTGTTTCATCAGACCAGAGGACATTTCTCCAAAAGTACGATCTTTGTCCCCATGTGCAATTGCAAACCGTAGTCTGGCTTTTCTATGGCGGGTTTGGAGCAGTGGCTTCTTCCTTGCTGAGCGGCCTTTCAGGTTATGTCAATATAGGACTTGTTTTACTGTGGATATAGATATTTTTGTACCTGTTTCCTCCAGCATCTTCACAAGGTCTTGCTGTTGTTCTGGGATTGATTTGCACTTTTCACACCAAAGTACGTTCATCTCTAGGAGACAGAACGCGTCTCCTTCCTGAGCGGTATGACAGCTGCTTGGTCCCATGGTGTTTATACTTGTGTACTATTGTTTGTACAGATGAACGTGGTGCCTTCAGGCATTTGGAAATTGCTCCCAAGGATGAACAAGACTTGTGGAGGTCCACAATTCTTTCTCTGAGGTCTTGGCTGATTTCTTTTGATTTTCCCTTGATGCCAAGCAAAGCGGCACTGAGTTTGAAGGTAGGCCTTGAAATACATCCACAGGTTTTTTTTATTTTTTTTATTTCACCTTTATTTAACCAGGTAGGCTAGTTGAGAACAAGTTCTCATTTGCAACTGCGACCTGGCCAAGATAAAGCATAGCAGTGTGAACAGACAACAACACAGAGTTACACATGGAGTAAACAATAAACAAGTCAATAACATGGTACACCTCCAATTGACTCAAATTATGTCAATTAGCCTATCAGAAGCTTCTAAAGCCATGACATCACTTTCTGGAATTTTCCAAACTGTTTAAAGGCACAGTCATCAAATCAAATGTATTTATAGTCCTCCTTACATCAGCTGATATACACTGCTCAAAAAAATAAAGGGAACACTTAAACAACACAATGTAACTCCAAGTCAATCACACTTCTGTGAAATCAAACTGTCCACTTAGGAAGCAACACTGATTGACAATAAATTTCACATGCTGTTGTGCAAATGGAATAGACAAAAGGTGGAAATTATAGGCAATTAGCAAGACACCCCCAAAAAAGGAGTGATTCTGCAGGTGGTGACCACAGACCACTTCTCAGTTCCTATGCTTCCTGGCTGATGTTTTGGTCACTTTTGAATGCTGGCGGTGCTCTCACTCTATTGGTAGCATGAGACGGAGTCTACAACCCACACAAGTGGCTCAGGTAATGCAGATCATCCAGGATGGCACATCAATGCGAGCTGTGGCAAAAAGGTTTGCTGTGTCTGTCAGCGTAGTGTCCAGAGCATGGAGGCGCTACCAGGAGACAGGCCAGTACATCAGGAGACGTGGAGGAGGCCGTAGGAGGGCAACAACCCAGCAGCAGGACCGCTACCTCCGCCTTTGTGCAAGGAGGTGCACTGCCAGAGCCCTGCAAAATGACCTCCAGCAGGCCACAAATGTGCATGTGTCAGCATATGGTCTCACAAGGGGTCTGAGGATCTCATCTCGGTACCTAATGGCGGTCAGGCTACCTCTGGCGAGCACATGGAGGGCTGTGCGGCCCCACAAAGAAATGCCACCCCACACCATGACTGACCCATCGCCAAACCGGTCATGCTGGAGGATATTGCAGGCAGCAGAACGTTCTCCACGGCGTCTCCAGACTCTGTCACATGTGCTCATGTGGTCAGTGTGAACCTGCTTTCATCTGTGAAGAGCACAGGGCGCCAGTGGCGAATTTGCCAATCTTGGTGTTCTCTGGCAAATGCCAAACGTCCTGCACGGTGTTGGGCTGTAAGCACAACCCCCACCTGTGGACGTCGGGCCCTCATACCACCCTCATGGAGTCTGTTTCTGACCGTTTGAGCAGACACATGCACATTTGTGGCCTGCTGGAGGTCATTTTGCAGGGCGCTGGCAGTGCACCTCCTTGCACAAAGGCGGAGGTAGCGGTCCTGCTGCTGGGTTGTTGCCCTCCTACGGCCTCCTCCACGTCTCCTGATGTACTGGCCTGTCTCCTGGTAGCGCCTGCATGCTTTGGACGCTACGCTGACAGACACAGCAAACCTTTTTGCCACAGCTCGCATTGATGTGCCATCCTGGATGAACTGCACTACCTGAGCCACTTGTGTGGGTTGTAGACTCCATCTCATGCTACCACTAGAGTGAGAGCATCGCCAGCATTCAAAAGTGACCAAAACATCAGCCAGGAAGCATAGGAACTGAGAAGTGGTCTGTGGTCACCACCTGCAGAATCACTCCTTTTTTGGGGGTGTCTTGCTAATTGCCTTTAATTTCCACCTTTTGTCTATTCCATTTGCACAACAGCATGTTAAATTTATTGTCAATGAGTGTTGCTTCCTACGTGGACAGTTTGATTTCACAGAAGTGTGATTGACTTGGAGTTACATTGTGTTGTTTAAGTGTTCCCTTTATTTTTTTGAGCAGTGTATCAAAGTGCTGTACAGAAACCCAGCCTGAAACCCCAAACAGCAAGCAATGCAGGTGTAGAGTCAACTTAGTGTATGTCAACTTTTGACCCACTGGAATTGTGATACAGTGAAATATAAGTGAAATAATCTGTCTGTAAACAATACTTGTAAAAATGAATTGTGTCATGCACAAAGTAGATGTCCTAACCGACTTGCCAAAACTATAGTTTGTAAATAAGACATTTGTGGATTAAGTTTTAATGATGCCAACCTAAGTGTACGTAAACCTCCGACTTCAACTGTACCTTTCTACTATAGTACTACTTTGATACTGCTACACTGACACTAATAATACTAGTAATAATCCCACTATCATACTAATAATAAACACTATCATGCTGATACTACTACTAAACACTATCATACTACTACTAAACACTATCACACTACTACTAAACACTATCATACTACTACTATCATACTACTACTAATCACACTACTACTAAACACTATCATACTACTACTACTAATCACACTATCATACTACTACTACTACTAATCACACTATCATACTACTACTAATCACACTATCATACTACTACTAATCACACTATCATACTACTACTACTAATCACACTATCATACTACTACTACTAATCACACTATCATACTACTACTACTACTACTATCCCACTATCATACTACCACTACTACTAATCCCACTATCATACTACCACTACTACTAATCACACTATCATACTACTACTAATCACACTATCATACTACTACTAATCACACTATCATACTACTACTACTAATCACACTATCATACTACTACTACTAATCCCACTATCATACTACTACTACTACTAATCACACTATCATACTACCACTACTATCCCACTATCATACTACTACTACTACTAATCACACTATCATACTACTACTACTAATCCCACTATCATACTACTACTACTACTAATCACACTATCATACTACCACTACTATCCCACTATCATACTACTACTACTACTAATCCCACTATCATACTACTACTAATCACACTATCATACTACTACTACTAATCACACTATCATACTACTACTAATCACACTATCATACTACTACTACTAATCACACTATCATACTACCACTACTATCCCACTATCATACTACTACTACTACTAATCCCACTATCATACTACTACTACTACTAATCCCACTATCATACCACTACTACTACTAATCCCACTATCATACTACCACTACTACTAATCCCACTATCATACTACTACTACTACTAATCCCACTATCATACTACCACTACTACTAATCCCACTATCATACTACTACTACTACTACTAATCCCACTATCATACTACCACTACTACTAATCACACTATCATACTACTACTACTAATCACACTATCATACTACCACTACTAATCACACTATCATACTACTACTACTAATCACACTATCATACTACTACTAATCCCACTATCATACTACGAGTACTAATCCCACTATCATACTACTACTACTACTACTAATCACACCATACTACTACTACTACTACTACTAATCACACTATCATACTACCACTACTACTACTAATCACACTATCATACTACTACTACTACCAATCACACTATCATACTACCAATACTACTACTAATCACACCATACTACTACTACTACTACTAATCACACCATACTACTACTACTACTACTACTACTAATCACACCATACTACTACTACTAATCCCACTATCATACTACCACTACTACTACTAATCCCACTATCATACTACCACTACTACTAATCCCACTATCATACTACCACTACTACTACTACTAATCACACCATACTACTACTACTACTCACACCATACTACTACTACTACTACTACTACTAATCACACCATACTACTACTACTAATCCCACTATCATACTACCACTACTACTAATCCCACTATCATACTACTACTAATCACACTATCATACTACCACTACTACTACTAATCACACTATCATACTACTACTACTACTAATCTCACTATCATACTACTACTACTACTACTAATCACACTATCATACTACTACTACTACTACTAATCACACTATCATACTACCACTACTACTAATCACACCATACTACTACTACTACTAATCTCACTATCATACTACTACTACTACTACTAATCACACTATCATACTACCACTACTACTAATCACACCATACTACTACCACTACTACTAATCACACCATACTACTACTAATCACACTATCATACTACCAATACTACTACTAATCTCACTATCATACTACTACTACTACTACTAATCACACTATCATACTACCACTACTACTAATCACACTATCATACTACTACTACTACTAATCACACCATACTACTACCACTACTACTAATCACACTATCATACTACCACTACTACTAATCCCACTATCATACTACTACTACTAATCACACTATCATACTACTACTAATCACACTATCATACTACTACTAATACTAATCACACTATCATACTACTACTACTACTAATCACACTATCATACTACCACTACTACTAATCACACTATCATACTACCACTACTACTACTAATCCCACTATCATACTACTACTAATCACACTATACTACCACTACTACTACTAATCACACCATACTACCACTACTACTACTAATCACACTATCATACTACCACTACTACTAATCACACTATCATACTACTACTAATCACACTATCATACTACCACTACTACTACTAATCACACTATCATACTACTACTACTACTAATCACACTATCATACCACTACTACTACTAATCCCACTATCATACTACGAGTACTAATCCCACTATCATACTACTACTACTACTAATCACACCATACTACTACCACTACTACTAATCCCACTATCATACTACTACTACTCACACTATCATACTACTACTACTAATCACACTATCATACTACTACTACTACTAATCACACTATCATACTACTACTAATCACACTATCATACCACTACTACTACTAATCCCACTATCATACTACTACTAATCACACTATCATACCACTACTACTACTAATCATACTACCACTACTACTACTAATCACACTATCATACCACTACTACTACTAATCCCACTATCATACTACGAGTACTAATCCCACTATCATACTACTACTACTACTAATCACACCATACTACCACTACTACTACTACTCACACTATCATACTACTACTACTACTAATCACACTATCATACTACTACTAATCACACTATCATACTACCACTACTACTACTAATCACACTATCATACTACCACTACTACTAATCACACTATCATACTACCACTACTACTAATCACACTATCATACTACTACTAATCACACTATCATACTATCACACTACCACTACTACTAATCACACCATACTACTGATACTACTACTAATCACACTATCATACTACCACTACTACTAATCACACTATCATACTACTACTACTACTAATCACACTATCATACTACCACTACTACTAATCCCACTATCATACTACTACTAATCACACTATCATACTACTACTACTACTAATCACACTATCATACTACCACTACTACTAATCACACTATCATACTACTACTAATCACACTATCATACTACTACTAATCACACTATCATACTACCACTACTACTAATCACACTATCATACTACCACTACTACTAATCACACTATCATACTACTACTAATCCCACTATCATACTACCACTACTACTAATCACACTATCATACCACTACTACTACTAATCCCACTATCATACTACCACTACTACTACTAATCACACTATCATACTACTACTACTACTACTATCCCACTATCATACTACTACTACTAATCACACTATCATACTACCACTACTACTAATCACACTATCATACTACTACTACTACTACTATCCCACTATCATACTACTACTACTAATCCCACTATCATACTACCACTACTACTAATCACACTATCATACCACTACTACTACTACTACTAATCACACTATCATACCACTACTACTACTAATCACACTATCATACCACTACTACTACTAATCCCACTATCATACTACGAGTACTAATCCCACTATCATACTACTACTACTAATCACACCATACTACTACCACTACTACTAATCCCACTATCATACTACTACTACTCACACTATCATACTACTACTACTAATCACACTATCATACTACTACTACTACTAATCACACCATACTACTACTACTACTACTAATCACACTATCATACTACTACTACTACTAATCACACTATCATACTACTACTACTAATCACACTATCATACTACTACTACTACTACTAATCACACTATCATACTACTACTACTACTACTATCCCACTATCATACTACTACTACTACTAATCACACTATCACACCATACTACTACTAATCACACTATCATACTACTACTACTAATCACACTATCATACTACTACTACTAATCACACTATCATACTACTACTACTAATCACACTATCATACTACTACTACTAATCACACTATCATACTACTACTACTAATCACACTATCATACTACTACTAATCACACCATACTACTACTACTACTACTAATCACACTATCATACTACTACTACTACTAATCACACCATACTACTACCACTACTACTAATCCCACTATCATACTACCACTACTCACACTATCATACTACTACTACTACTACTAATCACACCATACTACTACTACTACTACTAATCACGCCATACTACTACTACTACTACTACTACTAATCACACCATACTACTACCACTACTACTAATCCCACTATCATACTACCACTACTCACACTATCATACTACTACTACTACTACTAATCACGCCATACTACTACTACTACTACTACTACTAATCACACTATCATACTACTACTACTACTAATCACACCATACTACTACTACTACTAATCACACCATACTACTACTACTACTACTAATCACACCATACTACTACCACTACTACTAATCCCACTATCATACTACCACTACTCACACTATCATACTACTACTAATCACAGCATACTACTACTACTACTACTACTAATCACGCCATACTACTACTACTACTACTACTACTACTAATCACACCATACTACTACTACTACTACTACTAATCACACCATACTACTACTACAGGTTAAATGCAACAGGTTCATGATAAACAGTTGTTTATCTGTGAATGTTTACCTCATCTTCTTATGGCTGTTCTTCTTCACTGTGGGCTCTTTGTCATTCTTCTCCTGGTCCGTTCTGTCCTTCTTGTCCTTCTTGGGCAGCAGCGTGGGCGAGGCGAACTGCGGCGCTACCCGCTGAGCAACCAGCTGGGAGACAGGACGAGGCTTCCTGTAGGAGCACACCGTACCATTAGTGAGACAGGGAAGCGTTTAGCGAGCGAAACCAATGTGTTATATTTACAAACGATCTAGTAATTAGCCGTTTCTAAGCCATTTATAAAGTATACCTTAATGTAAAGTGTCGACAATAACGGTTGAAAAAGCTGGAAACTTGGATACAGCAATCAACGTTGATCTCAAAGTTGAGCAATGACGTCACTTATGGGGAAACAGAACCACGCCAACATAACAAGTGAAAAGGCCGAAGCAGTGACCACTAACCACCCAGCTTAATACTTACAACAACATACAGCATTGAATGCAATCTGTGGGTGTAGCCAAACCTACTCTCTGAAGAAGCAGCTACCCCATGTCCTCCTCCTCCGTCAAAATGCTTCACAAAAACATGCATTATGCAATTATTCCAGTAGCACTGTATGCATGAGCTGCCAGGTCCTGTACGTTGCTTCTTTAGGGGCGGACAAATGACTAGTGTGAATGCCAGCCCAGCCCACAGTGCTGACAGACCCATCTGCTGTTCTGCCATGGTGAGATTACTACACCATACAGCCAGTGTGTGTGTGTGTGTGTGTGTGTGTGTGTGTGTGTGTGTGTGTGTGTGTTGTGTTCTGCCATGGTGAGATTACTACACCATACAGTCAGTGTGTGTGTGTGTTGTGTTGTGTTCTGCCATGGTGAGATTACTAAACCATACAGTCAGTGTGTGTGTGTGTGTGTGTGTGTGTTGTGTTCTGCCATGGTGAGATTACTACACCATACAGTCAGTGTGTGTGTGTGTGTGTGTGTGTGTGTGTGTGTGTGTGTGTGTGTGTGTGTGTGTGTGTGTGTGTGTTGTGTTCTGCCATGGTGAGATTACTACACCATACAGTCAGTGTGTGTGTGTGTGTGTGTGTGTGTTGTGTTCTGCCATGGTGAGATTACTACACCATACAGTCAGTGTGTGTGTGTGTGTGTGTGTGTGTTGTGTTCTGCCATGGTGAGATTACTACACCATACAGTCTCTGTACTGAGTGCAGAGTGATCTTTCCTTTCAGTGGTTCCCTCTAGAACAAAACACACACACGCTGACATTTCACAGATGAGCCCTCGAGGCATGCAGAAACCCGACCAGCACATTTTGTACCAAATTCACCACCATGAGAGTAATTGTCATCAGCTTGTCTAGTCAGTTCCAATCACGCTGTAGTAAGATGGAGAAACAGTTTAGCCTAGAAAATACTCCTCGTTTCTGCAGTGCTACTTATCAGCATGCTTATCTGTGATGGATCCGTTTATCTGCTGAAGTATTACTCTCAAATAGAACAGTACTTGACTTTCTGACACACGGAAACCATGACAACTACAGCTGGACCGAGTCGCTAAGGGAAGAGGAAGGCATTGTTTAGTTTAGATGACCATAATGGCCTCAATTATGCGACAGCCTGAAAAAGCTACATCCAAGTGTTGTTCTGAAAATCCCCTTACAGTAACTGCATCAAGGCCAGCCAGCGTGGACATGTATCACATGGCCTATATACTGCCAGAGACACAGAGATAGAGGGAGCGAGAGAGAGAAAGAGAGAGGGGGGTGGAAGAGATAGAGTCACAGCACAGCCCACCACGGAACTAACCAATGTTGACAACTTTAATCAGCCGGAGAACAATCTCTCAGTAATAACATAATGCATGTTGTTGTGTGTGTTGAAGATCATCTGTGTCCCGACTCCACAAACACATTGGGATGGATGACGAGAGCGGCTGCAAGGTGAGAGAGCAGCCTGCTGCCAGGACTGATACTGTCATGTTGTACAGAGGTGGAGTGGTTAACAGAGCACAGCAGTTAACCCAATCAGAGGTCATTAAGAAAGCACGTACTATAGGTCTCGTGTGTGTGTGTGTGTGTGTGTGTGTGTGTGTGTGTGTGTGTGTGTGTGTGTGTGTGTGTGTGTGTGTGTGTGTGTGTGTGTGTGTGTGTGTGTGTGTGTGTGTGTGTGCGTGCGTGCGTGCGTGTTGTCCAGTATTGGCCTAGCATTTACACACCACATCAGGTCAAGCTGGGACAGGGACAGTAACTGAGGCATTGATTCCAATAGGATGACTTTCCTCAGTGTCTGGCTCGGCACACTAGTCTATGTTCTGACATTAATGTTGTGTGTTGGAACCACTGTGTGGGAGTGTGATTTTCAATCAATAGCCCACTCCTGGAATCTGTTCTAGAATGGCTAATGGAGTCTGCCGCTATGAAACTAGGACATCAAGGAGGGGTTTAAATAAATGCACCAAACAGCAGAAAGACAGAGTGGATTTCCTTTCAGCAAAGATAAGTAATGATGAGGTGCCTTTAGATCTTACATCACTGTCTCTAGTCTCTACACTGCCCTGACACTTCACATTATTCACCAATCAATTGGTGTATATTTCATTGAAATGAATAATGAACAGAAGTAGCCTAAATCTCTCTCTCTCGTAGGGTATTTCACCCAATAGATATGGGAGTTCTTTTCAAATTCTTTGTGGATCTGTGTAATCTGAGGGATAGATGAGTCTCTAATATGGTCATACATTGGGCAGGAGGTTAGGAAGTGCAGCTCAGTTTCCACCTCATTTTGTGGGCAGTGGCAACATAGCCTGTCCTCTCTTGAGAGCCAGGTCTGCCTACGGCGGCCTTTCTCAATAGCAAGGCTCTCTCTCTCTCTCTGGATGACTGCACATCCTGTCACACTTCTTCCCACTCTTCCCTCCCCCTGTCTGTCAGCCTCTCTAATGATGTGGTTGTGTTATACAGTAATGTTAAAACAGAGAGACACCAGGCCCTGCCATCATTAACACCATGGGTCCTGATAACTCATTGGCCCAGGCATAACACTGGTGTCTCACAGGGCTGCTGTTTGACCACAGCTGGCTGAAACTGTCAGCTCTCAGTGTTGTACTGCTGCAGTATGTCTCATGGCTGCTGTTTGACCACAGCTGGCTGAAACTGTCAGCTCTCAGTGTTGTATTGCTGCAGTATGTCTCATGGCTGCTGTTAGACCACAGCTGGCTGAAACTGTCAGCTCTCAGTGTTGTATTGCTGCAGTATGTCTCATGGCTGCTGTTAGACCACAGCTGGCTGAAACTGTCAGCTCTCAGTGTTGTATTGCTGCAGTATGTCTCATGGCTGCTGTTAGACCACAGCTGGCTGAAACTGTCAGCTCTCAGTGTTGTACTGCTGCAGTATGTCTCATGGCTGCTGTTTGACCACAGCTGGCTGAAACTGTCAGCTCTCAGTGTTGTATTGCTGCAGTATGTCTCAGGGCTGCTGTTAGACCACAGCTGGCTGAAACTGTCAGCTCTCAGTGTTGTATTGCTGCAGTGTGTCTCATGGCTGCTGTTAGACCACAGCTGGCTGAAACTGTCAGCTATCAGTGTTGTACTGCTGCAGTATGTCTCATGGCTGCTGTTAGACCACAGCTGGCTGAAACTGTAAACTCTCAAAGTGTTGTATTGCTGCAGTATGTCTCATGGCTGCTGTTAGACCACAGCTGGCTGAAACTGTAAACTCTCAAAGTGTTGTATTGCTGCAGTATGTCTCAGGGCTGCTGTTTGACCACAGCTGGCTGAAACTGTCAGCTCTCAGTGTTGTATTGCTGCAGTATGTCTCAGGGCTGCTGTTAGACCACAGCTGGCTGAAACTGTCAGCTCTCAGTGTTGTACTGCTGCAGTATGTCTCATGGCTGCTGTTAGACCACAGCTGGTTGAAACTGTCAGCTATCAGTGTTGTACTGCTGCAGTATATCTCATGAGGTCAACCTGAAATCATCTGTAGTCTTCGCTCTTTCTTTAACACAGTCCACACAAAAACACCAGTTCCCCTTAGACAACATAGTGCAAGTTATTCAATTGAAGACTAATGAAAGATTAGCCCCAGATCTGTTGGAGCTTTGGCCACCGGACTATCGTTGTCATGCACTAGACAACGAGAGGAGTTGGCACATACAGATCTGGGATCAGCCCAGTGTAAGCTGAATAATACAGTGTTAATCAGAGCAGAGCAGGAGTCCTCTGTCCTCCCACAGACCAGTCAATCTACAAGCTCAGTGTTCTGTCACATCTCCCTTTCAGCAGGTCGGTGTGTGTGTGTGTGTGTGTGTGTGTGTGTGTGTGTGTGTGTGTCACGCCCTGGCCTTAGTATTATTTGTTTTATTTATTATTTTAGTTAGGTCAGGGTGTGACATGGGGTATGTGTGTATTTTGGGGTATTATATGGTAGAGGGGGTGTTTGGTGTAGTTTATGGTTTGGTGTTGAGTGTATGTGTCTAGCTGTGTCTATGTTGGGTGTAGTTCTAGGAAAGTCTATGGTGGCCGGAATGGGTTCTCAATTAGAGACAGCTGATTTCGGTTGTCTCTAATTGGGAGCCATATTTAAGGCTGCCATAGGCTTTAGCTGTTTGTGGGTCATTGTTTGTGTATCTGTATAGTTCGACGTAAGTAGTTTGTGTGTGCACTTACGTTTGAAGTTTTCACGATCGTTTGTTGTTTTCGTTAGTGTTGTATAAGTGTGTAGTGTTCATCTTCGTCGTTGCTATTAAAAAAGAAGATGTATTCAAATCATGTTGCGCCTTGGTCCTCTCGTTCATGTCAACACGATCGTGACAGTGTGTGTGTGTGTGTGTGTGTGTGTGTGTGTGTGTGTGTGTGTGTTACTCCTCCTACTGGGATCCAGTGACATGATTAATGTCTCTCCCTGCCAGAACACGCTACTGCTATGCTGCTCTCCATTGGAGCTGTGTGTGTGTGTGTGTGTGTGTGTGTGTGTGTGTGTGTGTGTGTGTGTGTGTGTGTGTGTGTGTGTGTGTAAGAGATTGCTCTCTGCTTCCTATAGTTTATGGCACCTCCACAGCATTTGGCCCACTACACCCTAGACCCCCCCACCCCCCTCCTCTGGAAGTCCTATAGAGTCATTTTCTCAATTTATATACACACACACACATGTACATTTGCATTCTATTCTATGCTGCATCACAGCGTACTGTACAGTTTAGTATGGTGTAGGTGTAGGGATAAAAGATGGCTTACATGCACTGTGTGGAGGATATTTGTAAGTATGCCCCATGATTGGTGGAGGCAGATGCCCACGCAGTGTACTGTACAATTTACATAATATAACATTTACTGCTGAAAGTCTGAAATAGGCATGGGTAAACAGTATCAACATGACAACTGTGTTTTCAGTACAACAGACCTTTTCTCCAGAGAGGTCCTGCAAAAGACTACACGGAGGGTGTGTGTGTTCACTGCTCACACACTTGCAGTTCCCCCATCATTCAAGCTGTCATACGAGGCCTCAGGCGAAGTTCAGTAAATATCCGTCTGAACTTGAACTTGTGGAAACATACTCGCATAATACTGGCTACAGTAGAATCCTGACTGTTCCTTCCCTCGGGCTGAAAGTGTCAGAGAACTCATTAGTGGACAGCTGGTGGGTTGGAAGGTCAAATACAATTTGGTCTTCACACACCCAGTTATCAGACTGCTAGCCGGACGGCTAATGTTTGGTCTTCACACACTCAGTTATTAGACTGCTAGCCGGACGGCTAATGTTTGGTCTTCACACACCCAGTTATTAGACTGCTAGCCGGACGGCTAATGTTTGGTCTTCACACACCCAGTTATTAGACTGCTAGCCGGACGGCTAATGTTTGGTCTTCACACACCCAGTTATTAGACTGCTAGCCGGACGGCTAATGTTTGGTCTTCACACACCCAGTTATTAGACTGCTAGCCGGACGGCTAATGTTTGGTCTTCACACACCCAGTTACTAGACTGCTAGCCGGACGGCTAATGTTTGGTCTTCACACACCCAGTTATTAGACTGCTAGCCGGACGGCTAATGTTTGGTCTTCACACACCCAGTTACTAGACTGCTAGCCGGACGGCTAATGTTTGGTCTTCACACACCCAGTTACTAGACTGCTAGCCGGACGGCTAATGTTTGGTCTTCACACACCCAGTTATTAGACTGCTAGCCGGACGGCTAATGTTTGGTCTTCACACACCCAGTTATTAGACTGCTAGCCGGACGGCTAATGTTTGGTCTTCACACACCCAGTTATTAGACTGCTAGCCGGACGGCTAATGTTTGGTCTTCACACACCCAGTTATCAGACTGCTAGCCGGACGGCTAATGTTTAGTCTTCACACACCAAGTTATTAGACTGCTAGCCGGACGGCTAATGTTTAGTCTTCACACACCCAGTTATTAGACTGCTAGCCGGACGGCTAATGTTTGGTCTTCACACACCCAGTTATTAGACTGCTAGCCGGACGGCTAATGTTTAGTCTTCACACACCCAGTTATTAGACTGCTAGCCGGACGGCTAATGTTTGGTCTTCACACACCCAGTTATTAGACTGCTAGCCGGACGGCTAATGTTTAGTCTTCACACACCCAGTTATTAGACTGCTAGCCGGACGGCTAATGTTTGGTCTTCACACACCCAGTTATTAGACTGCTAGCCGGACGGCTAATGTTTAGTCTTCACACACCCAGTTATTAGACTGCTAGCCGGACGGCTAATGTTTGGTCTTCACACACCCAGTTATTAGACTGCTAGCCGGACGGCTAATGTTTAGTCTTCACACACCCAGTTATTAGACTGCTAGCCGGACGGCTAATGTTTGGTCTTCACACACCCAGTTATTAGACTGCTAGCCGGACGGCTAATGTTTGGTCTTCACACCCCCAGTTATTAGACTGCTAGCCGGACGGCTAATGTTTGGTCTTCACACACCCAGTTATTAGACTGCTAGCCGGACGGCTAATGTTTAGTCTTCACACACCCAGTTATTAGACTGCTAGCCGGACGGCTAATGTTTGGTCTTCACACACCCAGTTATTAGACTGCTAGCCGGACGGCTAATGTTTGGTCTTCACACACCCAGTTATTAGACTGCTAGCCGGACGGCTAATGTTTGGTCTTCACACACCCAGTTATTAGACTGCTAGCCGGACGGCTAATGTTTGGAAAGCGCCGTTTCTAACAGTTGTCCAGCGGCAGTTAAATCACCCTCTCATGAAGAGTGTTTTATGGTTTTCTAATGACTAGAAGCTAGAGCAGTGAGAGCACTGGAATAACTTGGTGTGTCTCCTCTCCAATGGCTGTAAAATACCTGAACGCAGAGTGGGATAATCATTAAAAGAATGGTGTGTAATTTGCCTTCCTGTATCCATCTCATAACGTGGCTAATGGCGTGTCTTTAATGGTCTGGGAATAACGCGTGGCGGAGTGTTTACTGCCGTGCCAATTCAACTGCACATGTCACAAGCTCTTTAGTCATGTTCGTTTTGGTTACCCCCTCCTCTCTCCCTCGTTTCTTCTCTCTTCCCTCTGTCCTTCCTCCTCCTCCCTCTACACTCCTTTCTTCCTCCCTGGCATCTGTTGCCATCCTCCCATCCCAGAGACAGTACAGCCTCGTTGACAACGTGCTTTCAATTCTGGTTCTATCTTCTCAGCAGCATCAGAGAGAGCAGCTCTGCCAAACCTCAGCTTTGTAAAACATTCATCTTAATCTAACTGCTGGCTGCACGCAACCAAATCATCTCTCTCTCTCCCTCTCTCTCTCTCTCTCTCTCTCCCCATGTCTCTCTCTCTCCCCTGTCTCTCTCTCTCTCTCCCAGTGTCTCTCTCCCTCCCCCTCTCTCCCCGTCTCTCTCTCTCTCTCCCCGTGTCTCTCTCTCTCTCTCCACATGTCTCTCTCTCTCTCTCCCCGTGTCTCTCTCTCTCTCTCTCTCCCCGTGTCTCTTTCTCTCTCCGTGTCTCTCTCTCTCTCCCCGTGTCTCTCTCTCTCTCTCCCGTGTCTCTCTCTCCCCGTGTCTCTCTCTCTCTCCCGTGTCTCTCTCTCCCCGTGTCTCTCTCTCTCCCCGTGTCTCTCTCTCTCCCCGTGTCTCTCTCTCTCTCCCGTGTCTCTCTCTCCCCGTGTATCTCTCTCTCTCTCCCCGTGTCTCTCTCTCTCTCTCTCCCCCCGTGTCTCTCTCTCTCTCTCCCCGTGTCTCTCTCTCTCTCTCCCCGTGTCTCTCTCTCTCCCCGTGTCTCTCTCTCTCTCCCGTGTCTCTCTCTCTCCCCGTGTCTCTCTCTCTCCCCGTGTCTCTCTCTCTCTCCCGTGTCTCTCTCTCCCCGTGTCTCTCTCTCTCTCTCCCCGTGTCTCTCTCTCTCTCTCCCCGTGTCTCTCTCTCTCCCCGTGTCTCTCTCTCTCCCGTGTCTCTCTCTCCCCGTGTCTCTCTCTCTCTCTCCCCGTGTCTCTCTCTCTCCCCGTGTCTCTCTCTCTCCCAGTGTCTCTCTCTCTCTCCCGTGTCTCTCTCTCCCCGTGTCTCTCTCTCTCTCTACGCGTGGCTCTCTCTCTCTCTCTCTCCCCATGTCTCTCTCTCTCTCTCCCCGTGTCTCTCTCTCTCCCCGTGTCTCTCTCTCTCTCCCGTGTCTCTCTCTCTCCCCGTGTCTCTCTCTCTCCCGTGTCTCTCTCTCTCCCGTGTCTCTCTCTCTCCCCGTGTCTCTCTCTCTCCCGTGTCTCTCTCCCCGTGTCTCTCTCTCTCCCCGTGTCTCTCTCTCTCTCTCCCCGTGGCTCTCTCTCTCTCTCCCCGTGTCTCTCTCTCTCCCCGTGTCTGTCTCTCTCTCCCGTGTCTCTCTCCCCGTGTCTCTCTCTCTCCCCGTGTCTCTCTCTCTCTCCCGTGTCTCTCTCTCCCCGTGTCTCTCTCTCTCTCTCCCCGTGTCTCTCTCTCTCCCCGTGTCTCTCTCTCTCTCCCGTGTCTCTCTCTCCCCGTGTCTCTCTCTCTCTCTCCCCGTGTCTCTCTCTCTCTCTCTCCCCCCGTGTCTCTCTCTCTCTCTCTCTCCCCGTGTCTCTCTCTCTCTCTCCCCGTGTCTCTCTCTCTCTCTCCCCGTGTCTCTCTCTCTCCCCGTGTCTCTCTCTCTCTCCCGTGTCTCTCTCTCTCCCCGTGTCTCTCTCTCTCCCCGTGTCTCTCTCTCTCCCCGTGTCTCTCTCTCTCCCCGTGTCTCTCTCTCTCCCCGTGTCTCTCTCTCTCCCGTGTCTCTCTCTCTCTCCCCGTGTCTCTCTCTCTCTCTACGCGTGGCTCTCTCTCTCTCTCCCCGTGTCTCTCTCTCTCCCCGTCTCTCTCTCTCCCCGTGTCTCTCTCTCTCCCCGTGTCTCTCTCTCTCTCCCGTGTCTCTCTCTCTCCCCGTGTCTCTCTCTCTCCCGTGTCTCTCTCTCTCCCGTGTCTCTCTCTCTCCCGTGTCTCTCTCTCTCCCGTGTCTCTCTCTCTCCCCGTGTCTCTCTCTCTCCCGTGTCTCTCTCCCCCGTCTCTCTCTCTCTCTCCCCGTGGCTCTCTCTCTCTCTCCCCGTGTCTCTCTCAAATTCAAATTCAAATTCAAGCTGCTTTATTGGCATGAAAAACATTGTGTCAATATTGCCAAAGCAACAATGTATACAATATACATTCTAATACAATTAAAACAATGACAAATAATAATATAGAATGGCAGTAAATAATAATACAAAATTAAATATAAAAATAGTAACAATAAAATGGTAACAGTCAATAATGTAATGTAATAAAAAATGAAACTATAACTAACTTAAAACTAAATAACGCTCTCTCTCTCCCCTGTCTCTCTCTCTCCCAGTGTCTCTCTCCCTCTCTCCGTGTCTCTCTCTCCCTCTCTCCGTGTCTCTCTCTCTCTCTCCCCCCGTGTCTCTCTCTCTCTCCCTGTGTCTCTCTCTCTCTCTCTCTCCCAGTGTCTCTCTCTCCCGTGTCTCTCTCTCCCCGTGTCGCTCTCTCTCCCCGTGTCTCTCTCTCTCTCCGTG
>NW_026600428.1:0-20000 GCF_029448725.1 Salvelinus fontinalis | reverse complement strand
TCATCTGGGAGTAAAGTTAGGCCTGTTTGACACAGATACGGGTAACTTTTGACCTATGTAATTTATTTCATATTAAAACCAGATTACAAATGACAGTGACCATGCAATGATCTCACATAGGGTCTACATTATTGTTCAAGCTAAAATTAGTGACCACAAAATAATCTTTGAGATATATATAATATCTCAAGCTAAATAAAGCCAGAGGAAAATAGAAAGGTCATATTAATATCCTCCATAATCCATGTCCTACATTAGACTTAGTACACCAGCTGTCTGGCTCTTTCCCCCACTGGAAGAGCCCTCCCTCCCTCCCTAGAAGAGACAGCCAACCCCCTGGAGTGTGCTGTGTGTGGACGGGCGGGTGACGCAGGTCGAGTCATGTTGCTATTGGCCCTTCATTAACTACCGCGACCTCCTTTGTTGGCCATCTTGCTAGCATCACCTCTGGTAGGAGCTGTGTTGTTGTTGCTGTAGAGGGCAGAGGGTTAGCGCTTGGCCTTGATGAAGTAGACTGTCTCTGAGAGGAGAGGAAAGGAAGAGAGGAAAGAGATGAGAGGAAAGGAAGAGGGAGGGAGGACAGCACTGAGATCTTTTCCTGTCTCTCTTGAGAATACATCTCACTGAATGATGGTCTACCGCTTGTCTGCCGTTCGTTCGCTGACAGCACAGTGTTTTTTGAAGGATCACACGCCAGTAGGTGTCTGAGTGCCGGCATTTTCCTCCATTTCTACACGTAAAATCGGTTCGGCTGGCAAATTACGGTCGGCACTTTGTTCAGAGATGCTAAGTACCATCGGCTGGCAAACGTGAACTGTGTTGCTGCTCTGGGCAGATGGCAAGTGCTTGGCCCTGCTGGAGCAGAGGTCTCAGACTCGCTCAGCCCCTTGTCTTCTGTGTGTGGAGGGAATTTGATGTCTCTCCCTTTCTTCTCCCTCTGTTATCTTCCTGTGTGTGTGCAGTGGTGGTTGAGTTGTTTGTAATGGTGGTGACCCCCTGGCTGCTTTAAGAGTCCTGATGGAAATCTCTGTTCCACTGATGACATCACACTGATTAAGCCCTAGCATACTAATGAGCCTAGCTCTGGGTGTCTGGCAGCTGCTGTCGCAGCCTCATTTCAGAGACTAGACACACAGGGGCGCAGACACACACACACACACACACACACACACACACACACACACACACACACACACACACACACACACACACACACACACACACACACACACACACACGCAAACATACACACACACAAATGACATACACACAAATACACGTGCACAGACCCGTGTACACACAACATTCCAGTCACAGAGGCAATGGAGACAATTGGGTCTGCCTCCACACTGTTAGCTGGCTCATTTAAAACTGCTCTTTAAACCAGGATAATTGGTTTTGCATGAAGGAGAAGGATAATGTTCAACCTTTGGTAATAAAACCACACACACACAGAGAAAGAGAGAGACAGAGAGACAGAGAGACAGAGAGACAGAGAGACAGAGAGACAGAGAGAGAGAGAGAGAGAGAGAGAGAGAGAGAGAGAGAGAGAGAGAGAGAGAGAGAGAGAGAGAGAGAGAGAGAGAGAGAGAGAGAGAGAGAGAGAGAGAGAGAGAGAGAGAGAGAGAGATAGCTATTCTTGCATGGCTTTGTTTCTCTTGTTGTCCATGAAACCAAGATGTCACTCAGGGACAACACCAGGGTGGCAGCCATTTCCTGACTGTGACTCAATAACACTGACGTCATGGTGCCAGGCTCTGGTCAAAAGTAGTGGACTATATAGGGAATAGGGTACCATTTGGGATGTGGACACACTTACTCATTGAAGGGTTTTTCTTTATTTTTACTATTTTCTACATTGTAGAATAATAGTGAAGACATAAAAACTATGAAATAACACATAAGGAATCAGGTAGTAACCCAAAAACTGTTAAACAACTAAAAAAATATTTGATATTCTTCAAAGTAGCCACCCTTTGCCTTGATGACATCTTTGCACACTCTTGGCATTCTCTCAACCAGCTTCGTGAGGAATGCTTTTCCAACAGTCTTGAAGGACTTCCCACATGTGCCGAGCACTTGTTGGCTGCTTTTCCTTCACTCTGCAGTCGTACTCATCCCAAACCATCTCAATTGGGTAGAGGCCAGGTCATCTGATGCAGCACTGCATCACTCTCCTTCTTGGTCAAATAGGGTTATTGGGTTATTGTCCTGTTGAAAAACAAATGATAGTCCCACTAAGCGCAAACCAGATGGGATATCATATCGCTGCAGAATGCTCTAGTAGCCATGCTGGTTAAGTGTGCCTTGAATTCTAAATAAATCACAGACAGTGTCACCAGCAAAGCACCCCCACACCATCACACCTCTTCCTCCATGCTTCACGGTGGGAACCACACATGTGGAGATCATCCGTTCACCTATTCTGCGTCTCATAGAGACACAGCGGTTGGAACCAAAAATCAAAAAATTTCGACTCATCAGACCAAAATGACAGATTTCCACCAGTCTAATGTCCATCGCTCGTGTTTCTTGGCCCAAGCAACGCTCTTCTTATTATTGGTGTCCTTTAGTAGTGGTTTCTTTGCAGCAATTTGACCATGAAGACCTGATTCACGCAGTCTCCTCTGAACAGTTGATGTTGAGATGTGTCTGTTACTTGAACACTGTGAAGCATTTATTTGGGCTGCAATTTCTGAGGCTGGTAACTCTAATGAATTTATCCTCTGCAGCAGAGGTAACTCTGGGTCTTCCTTTCCTGTGGTGGTCCTAATTAGAGCCAGTTTCATCCTAGTGCTTGATGGTTTTTGTGACTGCACCTGAAGAAACTTTAAAAGTCCTTGAATTGTTCCGGATTGACTGACCTTCATGTCTTAAAGTAATGATGGACTGTCGTTTCTCTTTGCTTATTTGAACTGTTCTTGCCATAATATGGATTTGTTATTTTACCAAATAGGGCTATCTTCTGTATACCACCCCTACCTTGTCACAACACAACTAATTAAAAAACTCCCCGCAAACCTCCAATAACTAAACAAGTAGAGCAGTCATTTGAAAGAGAAAGACAATTTCAGAGAGACGTTGCAAAAGGCTAAATCCATTAAAGCCAAGAGAATGGCATTCATTGCCCTTGACAATCAACCGTTCTCTGTCGTGGATGATGTTGGCTTTTGCCGACTGGTCGAGCATCTTGAGCCCTGGTACACACTACCAAGTAGGCGCTATTTTTCAGATGTTGCCCTACCGGAGTTACACAGTATTGTTGAAATGCACATCTATGAGCTACTTGCTATGGGCGTCACTGTTATTAGCTTCACGACTGACATCTGCACCAGCGATGTCAACCAACATGAGCATGCTGATTGTGACAGCACAGTGGATCGACAAGGATTTCGTACCTAGGAAGGCTGTACATGCTCAAGAATGTGCTGGTTTTCATACCGCTGCTGCCATTTCAATGGCATTTGAGAACATGTTTGAATCATGAACACTCTCCTAGCGCCATTGGAACAACTGACTGGAGAAATAAGCTCATCAACTGGGTCTGCAGCAGACGTGATATCCTCTGTCACGGCATTGAAGCGCCTGCTCAACAAAACTGTCCACACAGACCGTGGGGTTAAACTTACAAAAGTACTTGAGGCTGTGAACAAGCGATTCTGTGGCATTCTCTCTGAGCCTACTTCCTGCCACCATGCTCGATGCTAGGTACAAGGACCGCTACTTTGATGCAGACAAGAAACAGGGTTTAAGGGAAATGTTACAGACACAGCTGGACAATATGGAAACGGACACAGTGACAGTGCGCACCGAGGAAGAGAAGCTACGGACAGACAGAGCTGAAACTTCACTGCTTGACATGGATGATGAAATCCTGGTTGAGACTGAACAAATGAACAACGAAACAGCACAGCCAGTAAGTGGAAGAAATAGGTTTTGATTATGTTTTACTGGTAATGGGGACATACTGTACGTAAATGGCAACAAAATAACTTTTTGGTCAGTCTGGTGTGTGTGTTTGTGTGTGTAACCTTTATTTAACTAGGCAAGTCAGTTAAGAACAAATTCTTATTTACAATGATGGCCAAACCCGGACAACGCTGGGTCCTATGGGACTCCCAATCACAGCCGATGTGATACTGCCTGGATTCGAACCAGGGACTGTAGTGACACCTCTTGTACTGAGATGCAGTGCCTTAGACCGCTGTGTCCATGTGTGTGTAAACTATGTAACTGTACTAGAATGCTTAAAAATCCACTTACATTTTAAATATTGGTTATCAGTATAATTTTCTGGGGCAAGGAAAATATTGGATATTGGTATCGGCCAAACATGTAATATCGGTGCATCCCTACATAAGATGGATGATGTCCCCCGGACCACTAGATCCTCTACCACCATGACATAAGATGGATGATGTCCCCCGGACCACTAGATCCTCTACCACCATGACATAAGATGGATGATGTCCCCCGGACCACTAGATCCTCTACCACCATGACATAAAATGGATGATGTCCCCTGGACCACTAGATCCTCTACCACCATGACATAAGATGGATGATGTCCCCTGGACCACTAGATCCTCTACCACCATGACATAAGATGGATGATGTCCCCTGGACCACTAGATCCTCTACCACCATGACATAAGATGGATGATGTCCCCTGGACCACTAGATCCTCTACCACCATGACATAAGATGGATGATGTCCCCTGGACCACTAGATCCTCTACCACCATGACATAAGATGGATGATGTCCCCCGGACCACTAGATCCTCTACCACCATGACATAAGATGGATGATGTCCCCTGGACCTGAAGATCCTCTACCCCCATGACATAAGATGGATGATGTCCCCTGGACCACTAGATCCTCTACCACCATGACATAAGATGGATGATGTCCCCCGGACCACTAGATCCTCTACCACCATGACATAAGATGGATGATGTCCCCTGGACCTGAAGATCCTGTACCACCATGACATAAGATGGATGATGTCCCCCAGACCACTAGATCCTCTACCACCATGACATAAGATGGATGATGTCCCCTGGACCTGAAGATCCTCTACCACCATGACATAAGATGGATGATGTCCCCTGGACCACTAGATCCTCTACCACCATAACATAAGATGGATGATGTCCCCTGGACGTGAAGATCCTCTACCACCATGACATAAGATGGATGATGTCCCCTGGACCTGAAGATCCTCTACCACCATAACATAAGATGGATGATGTCCCCCAGACCACTAGATCCTCTACCACCATGACATAAGATGGATGATGTCCCCTGGACCACTAGATCCTCTACCACCATGACATAAGATGGATGATGTCCCCCAGACCACTAGATCCTCTACCACCATGACATAAGATGGATGATGTCCCCTGGACCTGAAGATCCTCTACCACCATGACATAAGATGGATGATGTCCCCTGGACCACTAGATCCTCTACCACCATAACATAAGATGGATGATGTCCCCTGGACGTGAAGATCCTCTACCACCATGACATAAGATGGATGATGTCCCCTGGACCTGAAGATCCTCTACCACCATAACATAAGATGGATGATGTCCCCCAGACCACTAGATCCTCTACCACCATGACATAAGATGGATGATGTCCCCTGGACCACTAGATCCTCTACCACCATGACATAAGATGGATGATGTCCCCCAGACCACTAGATCCTCTACCACCATGACATAAGATGGATGATGTCCCCCAGACCACTAGATCCTCTACCACCATAACATAAGATGGATGATGTCCCCCAGACCACTAGATCCTCTACCACCATGACATAAGATGGATGATGTCCCCTGGACCACTAGATCCTCTACCACCATGACATAAGATGGATGATGTCCCCCAGACCACTAGATCCTCTACCACCATGACATAAGATGGATGATGTCCCCCGGACCACTAGATCCTCTACCACCATGACATAAGATGGATGATGTCCCCCGGACCACTAGATCCTCTACCACCATGACATAAGATGGATGAGGTCCCCTGGACCACTAGATCCTCTACCACCATGACATAAGATGGATGATGTCCCCTGGACCACTAGATCCTCTACCACCATGACATAAGATGGATGATGTCCCCTGGACCACTAGATCCTCTACCACCATGACATAAGATGGATGATGTCCCCTGGACCACTAGATCCTCTACCACCATGACATAAGATGGATGATGTCCCCTGGACCACTAGATCCTCTACCACCATGACATAAGATGGATGATGTCCCCTGGACCACTAGATCCTCTACCACCATGACATAAGATGGATGATGTCCCCTGGACCACTAGATCCTCTACCACCATGACATAAGATGGATGATGTCCCCTGGACGTGAGGATCCTCTACCACCATGACATAAGATGGATGATGTCCCCTGGACCTGAAGATCTTCTATCACCATGACATAAGATGGATGATGTCCCCCGGACCACTAGATCCTCTACCACCATGACATAAGATGGATGATGTCCCCCAGACCACTAGATCCTCTACCACCATGACATAAGATGGATGATGTCCCCTGGACCACTAGATCCTCTACCACCATGACATAAGATGGATGATGTCCCCTGGACCACTAGATCCTCTACCACCATGACATAAGATGGATGATGTCCCCTGGACCACTAGATCCTCTACCACCATGACATAAGATGGATGATGTCCCCTGGACCACTAGATCCTCTACCACCATGACATAAGATGGATGATGTCCCCCGGACCACTAGATCCTCTACCCCCATGACATAAGATGGATGATGTCCCCCGGACCACTAGATCCTCTACCACCATGACATAAGATGGATGATGTCCCCCGGACCACTAGATCCTCTACCACCATGACATAAGATGGATGATGTCCCCTGGACCTGAAGATCCTCTACCACCATGACATAAGATGGATGATGTCCCCCGGACCTGAAGATCCTCTACCACCATGACATAAGATGGATGATGTCCCCTGGACCACTAGATCCTCTACCACCATGACATAAGATGGATGATGTCCCCCGGACCTGAAGATCCTCTACCACCATGACATAAGATGGATGATGTCCCCTGGACCTGAAGATCCTCTACCACCATGACATAAGATGGATGATGTCCCCTGGACCTGAAGATCCTCTACCACCATGACATAAGATGGATGACGAGAGCCGTGATGATTAAATACCAACCTGCATCCTGCCCTCCACTCCCCCTTCCCTTTTCCACTGAGTTCATCAACACCGCCAGCCTTGTCAAAGCGTGTGTGTGTGTGTCTGCAGTGTGTGGGTGCGCGTCTTAAAAAAAAAAAAAAAAACTATATTTAACTAGGCAAGTCAGTTAAGAACAAATTCTTATTTTCAATGATGGCCTAGTGGGTTAACTGCCTTGTTCAGGGGCAGAACAACAGATTTGTACCTTGTCAGCTCGGGGATTCGATCTTGCAACCTTTCGGTTACTAGTCCAACGCTCTAACCACTACGCTACCTGCCACCCCAGTGTGTGAGTGTCTGCAGTTTGTGTGTGTGTGTGTGTGTGTGTGTGTGTGTGTGTGTGTGTGTGTGTGTGTGTGTGTGTGTGTGTGTGTGTGTGTGTGTGTGTGTCTGCAGTTTGTGTGTGTGTGTGTGCAGTGTGTGTGTGTGTGTGCAGTGTGTGTGTGTGTGTGTGTGTGTGTGTGTGTGTGTGTGTGTGTGTGTGTGTGTGTGTGTGTGTGTGTGTGTGTGTGTGTGTGTGTGTGTGTGTGTGTTGCTCTAGAAGACTAATGTTCTCTCTCTCTCCACTCAGATGAGGTGTTAAGGTCATTTTGACCCCAGACAGGATGTGATCATATCAACCTGCTCCAGTTCATGACCATCTACGTCTCTTATGCTCACAGTTCTGGGGATTGGAATAACAAGGATGGAACATCTCAGGTTTTGTGTCTGAAACCCATGAGAGTGTAATGTGGGTGGCGTCCCAAATGGCACCCTATTCCATGTAGTGCACTACATTTAAAACAGGGCCCTGGTCTAAACTAGTGCACTACATAGGGAATAGAGTGCCATTTGGGACATCCCCACATTACACTCTCAGTTTTCAAAGGAAGCTATGAATCAGAGTGAAACTAGAACTACCTGTAACCTTTTTTCAATTAACACATCGGACCTGGCTCCACATCCTTCTTCAAACAACGATGACACGTGATTACACAGCATTTTTCATAGATTGGTTTCAAGGCAAGGTTAGCCTAGTTTCAGGGGAAGGACTCCGTAGCCTACTGTGACTTGAATTGTATTGTATTTATTTCATCTTTATTTATTCAGGTAGTCTCATTGAGATAACATCTCTTTCAAGAGAGACCTGGTAACTACTCTATAATGATTGCATAATAGCTGGTCATGTCACGTCACCTCTCTATTGTAGATAAAGACATACACTTATTATTGCCGATTGTCGTCAGAATTGGCCTACATAGAGTTAGTATCAACTAGGCCAAATTCATTTAAAACATGCTTTTGCATTGTGCTTGACCATGCGTACAAATAGAGGTTGTTTTTCTAACTACAGTAGATTATAGTGATTACCATGTTTTTTAAGGATACTCCCTGTGTTCTTAGATGCACTCCATTTCATAATCAGCATCCATGCTGTTCCATGGAACACAATACAAATGAGGTTACTAGAAAATCGCACACTGTACAGCTGATCAGCAGGCTACTGCAGCATAAAAGACATCCAGATTTCTCATGTTTACATGCACCATTTCATAAACTAAAATTAATGGACACAACCTGATAAAACAATACTTACAAATACGCGTGTAGACTATCCATTTGCACGAACATAATAGTATTTATCATCGAGCAAAATTAATCGTATCCACTTACCGTGTTGACGTCCCTTTCCTTACATCGCACATCATGCACTTGAAAGCCTCCGCGGTGTTCTTGTATGTGCAAACGCTACAGTCCCAATTTCCCTCTTCCGCCGAAGGCTTTGGTTGACGCTTCGGCCTTCGAACAAAACAAAAAGCACATAAAGCACATCAGTTTCACATCCCCCGTTCAGGGTGCTGAGTGTGCATCATGTGTAGGCTATATGCTCGCGTTGTCAAACATCTGGGAAGATGATCCATTCAGTGTTACGAAATTGTTCTGTTTTACGAGCTCGCGCTATGATTTGACACTGCAATAAAACAGACAGTCCGCCATGGTTGCTACACCGCGGCTACCACACACACACACACACACACACACACACACACACACACACACACACACACACACACACACACACACACACTCTCTCTCTCTCTCTCTCTCTCTCTCTCACTCACACACACACACACACACAGAGAGGAGTGTTTCAATTATGTGTCATGGTGTCCACTTCCAAGCATCAATGTCACCAGCGCAAAGAATGAGTCAGTCATTACCTGGTTGGACTCTTCTTGTCTCCCATGCCGCCAAAAGTTTGTTTGCGGATGTTGAAATAAGGACAGTCCCTACGTATTCTTTATGAAAGCAATACGCGAGGAGGTATCGCACGGCTCCCAGCTGTCGTGGAAACTCCAGTTGGAGGATGGTCACATGACGCGGTTTGTCCAATCACATTTGAAGCCATTTCCTGAGGATATAGCGCAGACAGGAACAGACATTCCTGATTCGAATTGATACATTTGTAATAACACTCGTCTTTGTTACACATACGCTAATGTAACAGTAATTATGTATTATTAGGGTCTAATGAGGTGTCATTTGACATTTTATTATAAACTTCTTGAGATTGTTCATTGTCTTCGACGGGTGAATTCCCAATCATTGCGGGGGTGGAGAAAATGAGATTCCATCCTTTTGATTTATGATGATCTGACATTTAGCGCAATAGACAGACATAGTGAAAATTACATTAACATTATTGCATAGTTGAATGTTAAGCCCTATTCATGTTTCCTACTGTGATGGAGAGGCTACAGATTATATACATAGTTAATAACAGGGGATAGAAAAATGCATGACAGAACTGAAGTGAATTATGCATTTCACCTTGTATTTAGTTGTCAAACATTTCTAAACCATAAATCTGTATAACTTCAGTGGCTCTCCTCCCATCCCATCTCATTGCTTTAAAAGGTAGCTCTTGAAGATGACCTGCCTAACAGACAGACGTGGCCTTGCAGGTATAAATCAGAATGTGCCAGGGCTGAGCTGCAGCCTGTACCACCTGGCTTCCTGTCAGGACAGTCCATCACATGGAGCTCTTGCTCTCTGATAGGGAACACATCGTATGTGAGAGGTGCACACTGCGCTCATCAGGACAACATCCACCTTACTGTACTGTCAACAGCTGTTGGAGGGGAAGAGTAGCCCCCACAGAATGGAAGATTAATATTGAAATACAGGAAGGAATATTGCCTTGCTATTGACCATGGAATATGGTGAGAAGACTGGTGCACACATTAAGGCAACACTACAGTACACACACCTTACTGCACCTTGTCTCTGGTTAGCAGCTGGTGAACGGGGAGTTGTGATCCATATTGAAATACAGGAAGGAATGTTCATGACTTGAATGTTCTTTATTCCTATTTATCAGCAAAAGTGTGGTTCATTATTGTGAAAAACCACATGCTATCTGTGGTGTTCTACTCTTTCACTGATGTTTCAATACCGCTTTCAAATAAATTGCGCATTCACCTAAAGATGGGGAAGGCTATCTTGAAACAGAATAGTTGTATTTCCCCTAATATTGACATACATAGGAAGGGTTAAAAAAAGATAGTAAACCAACTATGGTATATTTACACAGCTGTTGAAAAGAAAAGAGCAGAAACACAGTTAATCTCCATTCACATGGTCCCAATGCCTACGAAGAACAGTGGCTGAATCCTCATTATAAAGGACACTAAGGATCAGAACATACACTGATACAGAAACAGTTGAGGACTTCAACTAAACAATGGTACACTGTAACCCTTTTCATCACACACATGCTTCATCTTTCCTCAGGTCGATGCTGCCCTTGCAGATCTTGACAAACAGAATGTCCTCCATTCATTTTCAAATATTTGCTACTCAAATTTGCTACTCAAAGTCTGAATTATATCTGTGAAATCCCCTCAGTCGCTCAGTTCTTCCTCGTCACTGAAGTAGACACTCTTTTTGATCCTGGGTTTCTTGGAGTCGTCTGATGTGGAAGCCTGACCGGCCTCCTCAGCCAAGAAGGCCGTCTGCTTTCGCCTATGCTGCTCCTCCTCAAGTCGTGCTTGCTGTGGAACACATGAACCCACGTGTGATTTTAAAAGAAGGGTCAGATAAGCCTCCAGTATTTATGCTGCAGTAGTTTGTGTCGGGGGGCTAGGGCCAGTTGGTTATATCTGGAGTACTTCTCCGGTCTTATCCAGTGTCCTGTGTGAATTTAAGTATGCTCTCTCTAATTCTCTCCTTCTCTCTTTCTTTCTCTCTCTCTCTCGGAGGACCTGAGCCCTAGGACCATACGTCAGGACTACCGGGCATGATGACTCCTTGCTGTCCCCAGTCCACCTGGCCTTGCTGCTGTCCCAGTTTCAACTGTTCTGCCTGCGGTTATGGAACCCCTACCTGTCCCAGACCTTCTGTTTTCAACTCTTAATTATCAGCTATGAAAAGCCAACTGACATTTATTCCTGATTATTATTTGACCATGCTTGTCATTTATGAACATTTTGAAAATCTTGGCCATGTTCTGTTATAATCTCCACCCGGCACAGCCAGAAGAGGACTGGCCACCCCTCATAGCCTGGTTCCTCTCTAGGTTTCTTCCTAGGTTTTGGCCTTTCTAGGGAGTTTTTCCTAGCCACCGTGCTTCTACACCTGCATTGCTTGCTGTTTGTGGTTTTAGGCTGGGTTTCTGTACAGCACTTCGAGATATTAGCTAATGTACGAAGGGCTATATAAAATAAACTTGATTGATTGATAAGGACAAATACCAAGTAAATAGAGGGTTTCAAGTAATACAATAGCCTACTAACTTCCCCCAACTTGAAGTACATTTGTGCACTTACCTGGAAAGCTATGGCTTGACTTAAGCTGTCAAGAGCAGGGTCCTCTCCCTCTTCCTCACTTTCCTCCTCTTCTCTGTAAACGACAGAGGAAAAAGTAGAAAAGTCATAGAAACAAAACACACACAGAGGACTTCACAAACAATGAGAAATATGACATCACAATCAAACAAAGAATCTCTGAACTAAAGTCCATCTGAAATAGAACAGTCACTGTTAATATCAAGGACACGCTGCTGTTGACCGTGATCATAGCCGTTTGCAAACACGGGAGAGTGGCATCAATGTCCTGATAAGATACTTACACTTCATCAGGCTCTTCAACCTTTTTCTTCTTCTTCTTTTCTTTCTTCTTCGGGGGTTCTCGTTCACCAAGCAAGTTTTTTGGGCATGCATAGCTTAAGTGCCCTGTATCCTAGGAAGTGAAAAGGACAGAAATATTGTATAAATAGCGCTAACATCCGGCTACACATTCCGGATAGATGAAGAGGGAAATGGAGATGGCTTATCTAGGCAGAGTATCAACTTACCCCACATTCATAACATTTGGACTTGTCTGTGTAGTTTCGCCTCCTGATAAATTCAGTTGCTCGCCCGTTGTCGATTGCAATGCTCGCTTTCACTGTTCTTCCAAACAACTGCGGGGCGAAAAAGAGGGGGACTTTAACGCAAAAACAACACATCAGATATGTGACTTTTTATGAAAACAGGGAGAGGAAAAATGCCCACCTGTTTATTGTTGAGCGATCTAAAGCAGCTCTGTGCAGACTCTTTGTCCAGGAAGAGCACAAAAGCCACACCTTTACTTTTGCGTGTTTCTTTATCTTTGACTATTGTCACCCTGAAAGCATGAGACCATCATTAGCTTCTCTGATCACCACAATACCAACATAGTGCTATAGATTTTTTGTTATTCACTGTGTATTTATTCATCGTGTCACTATTTAAAAAAACATCTTGATCTTTAACTCTGCATTATTGGAAACAGACCCGTAACTAGGAAGTTCACTGTTAGTTTACGAAGCATGTGACCATTTTTTGGTTTGTATTTGAGCTTTGTATAGCTCATTATTTTGATACCAGTAACTTACTTCACAACTTTTCCATATTTGGTGAAAAGCTGAAATGAAAAGATCCAAGACATTATTTGAAGTAATTTTTCCAAACGGCATAAACAGCAGGATCATGAACTTGTGAAATAGTGGTAGGGAGGGGTTAAGTAGTTCTATCCCATTACTCTACATATGAAGACATTACAGCAGTGGTTAGAGTGTTGGACCAGTAACCGAAAGGTTGCAAGCTCGAATCCCCGAGCTGACAAGGTAAAAATCTGTAGTTCTGCCCCTGAACAAGTTAACCCACTGTTCCTAGGCTGTCATTGAAAATAAGAATTTGTTCTTAACTGACTAGTTAAATAAAGGTTTATTTTTTACCTTGTGTAGATCACTGTTGGTTAGAGAGAAGGGCAGGTTGGACACATAGACTGTGCTTCTACTGGGAGCCAAACCACCACTCATCTTGACTTCACCATCTGAGTGAGACAGACACTGAAAACAGATTCATGGTGATGGTTATTCAGATTGAAGCTAGTTAGTTATCTATTTCATTGAGCGATATGCAAGCTAGCCGTGATGCTAGCTCGAATCAGATGTGTATTACATGGAAATACACATTCAAGTAATCGAATAAATCCCTTACCTAGAGAGACAACATTGGTGATTTATAGTTATTGAGTAGTGTGGGCAAAAAAATAGGTAAATATGTTGCTTTCTATTAGTTATTCAATCTCAGTAACATGTATTTGCTATCTAGCTGCCAAAAACAAACGAGAACTGTTCATCGTCACAGGAATATGACGTTTCAAGAGACAGACTTTTTGTCAATCCAATCAAAATTCAGTGTGTACATGCGCCAACCGGAAGAAGGTGAAAAGTAGGCAATGGTGAGCTTGTTTTCATATCTTTTGTGAAGACGACTTTATTTTCTCCAATGTGCGTATCTACACGTTTGTGTTAGTAAATATGTATTTGTTCTAAATACTGTTTTCGTTTTGAGCGAATTAACTCAGCATGGACTGTGGACTAGCTTGAGCATGTAGCTAGCTAACGTAAGCATACGTAGCTAGCAGTTAAATCTACACAACCTGCGAAATATATATATTAGAACAACGTTATGTGCTAAATACGGTAGCTAATTAGCAAGCCAGTAGAAAGAGGTGTTTTCATATCACTAATCTCAGTGGTTGAAGTTTTGTTTGAAAGAAGAGTAGCCGTAGTTAGCTACTAGCTAGAGTTGGTGCGGCTTTCTAACGCTGAGCCTCAGAGGGACGCGGGCTAACATTCTGCCAGTACTTCTGGATCAGAGCTAGCTATTAACTTAGCTACAGTAGTTTCCATACTATCACACATACTGATTTGACATATTCCTATGCTTGGGATTTCCTAACCTACATTGTTAAAAGCTAATGTGCACACATGCAGTATTGGCAAACTAATACGTAACATCTTCTCTTTTCCCCAGTTAGTATTGACTGTCTCTATTGGCATTATCCAGTCCCAATACTACTACATAGACTTGTCCAGACAAAACAAGTAAGTGGAAAATATCTTGCTTTCTCCCAAAAAGGTTTCCAGTTATGCGTACTAAACAATTCCACCAAGTCCACATGTAGGAATATTCAGGAACACCTACCACAACTGTGATTGTCATTAACTGTGTAAACCTCGGGTGGGTATAATTTGTGGAACGTTCCAACAGGAATCTGTGTCAAAAACTTCGTAAATAACAAGGTTTCCAACAAACAACGCATACAAAGTTGTATAGTGGCAGAATAAGATACCGGGTAGGGGGTGGGCTATTTCATTAAGTTTTTCAGTCACCATGTTTATTCTGAAAAATATATGTCCTCAGTCTGGTAGCTTATGGACAAACATTAAGAATAAGCTATGTGGTGAGTTGATGCTTTTTCGGCAGCAAGTTAGCTAGGTGAATTGATCATGCTACTTTGTATACGTTGTTTGTTGGCATCCGTGTACTTTACAAAGTTTTTGGAACAGATCCCTGTTGGAACGTAACACAAATTATACCCACCCTAAACCTCCCCTGCTGTCTACTTTGCAGTGGCTTACAGGAGAGACCGAAACATAAGGGATGTCTATGACGAACGCTTCCTATCAGACAGACCGGTGAGTGTTTCTGTCTGTGGAAAATGTTGTTCGGTTTATATATTTATAATTGTACTAATTTACTTTCTATTATAATACTTAACAGAACCTAGCTGAGGAACGCTCAACTCCGTTCTCTTATATCGAGGTGGAGGTGAGTATTGGTAACTGGTCGCATGATTTGCTAGCAACAACATTGTCTCGCCGTCAGTCCATACTTGTGAATATTTCTGAAAAAACTTACCGTTCCTTCTGTGTGGGGTGCTGAAATTCATACTTTTAATAAAAATACAACCAGTGTCTTTTTCCTCATTTGGGTTCTAGTGGCCTTGACGTACTACGTCAGTTGAGATTCAATTGGGACAAAAGTTGATCAACAAAAAGGAGGAAAAAGTTAGTGGTTTTATTCAATAAACGTTTTTATTAAAAGTATGAACTTCAGCACCTGCAGTTGTACAGGTAAGTATCAACTGATGGTGACTCAATGTCGTTGCTAGCAAATCATGCGACTAGTTATCAATACTCAACTCCGCCTTGATATTATAGGTCAACCATTATGATTTTTCAACGCCGATACCGATTATTGGAGGACCAAAAAAAGCCGATGCCGATTTTTGTAAATATTTATAATAATGACAATTACAACAATACTGAATGAACAATGAACCCTAATATAATTAATATAATGCATAACATCTATTTAGTCTCAAATAAATAATGAAACATGTCAATTTGGTTTAAATAATGCAAAAACAAAGTGTTGGATAAGAAAGTAAAAGTGCAATATGTGCTCAGAACATGAGAACATATGAAAGCTGGTGGTTCAATATTCCCAGTTAAGAAGTTTTAGGTTGTAGTTATTATAGGAATGATGACTTTCTCTATAGCATTTGTATTTCATATACCTTTGACTATTGGATGTTCTTATAGGTACTTTAGTATTGCCAGCCTAATCTCGGGAGTTGATAGGCTTGAAGTCATAAACAGCGCTGTGCTTCGAGCATTGTTAACAGCTGCTCGCAAACGCAGGAAAGTGCTGTTTGAATGAATGCTTACGAGCCTGCTGCTGCCTACCACTGCTCTGTCAGACTGCTCTATCAAATATCAAATCATAGACTTAATTATAATAAACACACAAATTTGGTCATTAATATGGTCAAATCCAGAAACGATCATTTCGAAAACAAAACGATACCGAACCATTTACGTATTTTGTCGAACTGGTGGCAACCCTAAGTCTAACCCTAAATATTGCTGTTACATTGCACAACCTTCAATGTTGTGTCATAATTATGTAAAATTCTGGCAAATTAATTAGTCTTTGTTGGGAAGAAACACAGTTCGCAACGAACCAGTTCGCAACGAACCAGGCGGCACTTAAAGCAAGAGAAGTGACACAATTTCCCTAGTTCATATTGCCTGCTAACATACATTTATTTTAACTAAATATGCAGGTTTAAAAATATATACTTCTGTGTATTGAGTTTAAGAAAGGCATTGATGTTTATGGTTAGGTACATTTGTTCAACGAATGTGCTTTTTTTCGCGAATGCGCTTTTGTTAAATCATCACCTGTTTGGCAAAGTTGAAGTAGGCTGTGATTCGATGATAAATTATAACAGGCACTGCGTTATTTATATGCAACGCAGAACATGCTAATTAACCTAGTAATATCATCAACCATGTGTAGTTAACTGGTGATTATGTAAAGATTGATTGTTTTTTTATAAGATAAGTTTAATGCTAGCTAGCAACTTACCTTGGCTCCTTGCAGCCACAAGGTCCTTTTGACGCTGCACTCGTGTAACAGGTGGTCAGCCTGCCACCCAGTTTCCTCATGGATTGCAGTGTAATCAGCCATAATCGGTGTCCAAAAAGGCAGATGACCAATTGTTATGAAAACTTGAAATCGGCCCTAATTAATCGGCCTTTACTTGATATAAGAGAAAAGAGTTGAGCGTTCCTGAGCTCCACAGAACAACTGCCTTGTTTCCATCCGGAAAATCACATGAATTCTATGATTCACTGAGAATTACTATTACATGATTTTTCTCAAATAAACCTTTTCATCTAGAAATAAAAATAATAAATAGCTTTCTAGAGGACATAATCCTAATCTTGTTTCCCTTTCTCTTCTTTCACAACAAAATGTAATTAATTGTAGGCCCCATATCCCAGATCAGCTGGAGCAGGGCCTGTAGAGAGGAGGCCGGCTGGTTTCGGAAGGCCAGACGAGGAGTACAATCGAGGGTTTGAGTACGACGGGCCTCGCTTTTATCCAAATGGAGGCCCTCGAGGTTACCATGGCGAGGATCAAAGAGGCTACCATGGCGACAGCCTTCATTTTCCTAACGAGCGCAGAGGTATCCCACCTTCCCGGAGAGTAAGTGGCTTGTTGTCAGACAATGAATAAACCATTATTGTATACGCACAATTTAAGCCTCATGCCAAGGAAGCATAATATCTGCCCATCAATCTACTGTACATGCTGGGTTTACAAGCACAAAAGAATGTGCCCCATATCGATTGCATTAGTAGGATTAGAGAAGCTGCAAGAAATGTTTCTCTGACAGAGTAGAATGTGAACACCACAATGGAAGTGCTTCTACATCTTCATTGCTTTGGGGTTTTAGGCTGGGTTTCTGTATAAGCACTTTGTGACATCTGCTGATGTAAAAACGGCTGTATAAATGCATTTGATTGAAGTCCTGAATTTAGGTCAGAGTACAGTCAATGCTAAAGTTATAGGGTATATGATTATAGTACAGCTAGAAATCCATTATATACACCGCCAACTGTATGAGGAGTTTATTTCAACCTCTGACCCCACTTGGTGTTCAGATAAAGAATTACATGTTGTGTAGAAGATGCTCTGTCAATCACTTTCATTTGTGCATGGACCCCAGGAAGAGTAGCTGTGGACCCCAGGAACAGTAGCTGCTGCTTTTGCAACCGCTAATGGGAATCGTAACAAAATACAGAGGATTGGAGAATAATATATTTTTTAAATACTGTCTAATCAACAGCAGTATCATTGTGTGTTTCTCAGGATGGGATACCTGTAGGTACAGTTGAAGTCGGAAGTTTACAAACACTTAGGTTGGAGTCATTAAAACATGTTTTTCAACCACTCCACAGATATCTTGTTAACGAACTCTAGTTTTGGCAAGTCGGTTAGGAAATCTACTTTGTGCATGACACAAGTAATTTTTCCAACAATTGTTTACAGACTGATAATTCACTGTATCACAATTCCAGTGGGTCAGAAGTTTACATACACTAAGTTGACTGTGCCTTTAAACAGCTTGGGAAATTCTAGAAAATGATGTCATGGCTTTAGAAGCTTCTGATAGGTTAATTGACATAATTTGAGTCAATTGGAGGTGTACCTGTAGATGTATTTCAAGACCTACCTTCAAACTCAGTGCCTCTTTGCTTGACATCATGGGAAAATCAAAAGAAATCCGCCAAGACCTCAGAAAAAGAATTGTAGGCCTCCACAAGTCTTGTTCATCCTTGGGAGCAATTTCCAAATGCCTGAAAGTACCACGTTCATCTGCACAAACAATAGTATGCAAGTATAAACACCATGGGACCACGCAGCCGTCATACCGCTCAGGAAGGATGCACGTTTTGTCTCCTAGAGATTAATGTACTTTGGTGTGAAAAGTGCAAATCAATCCCAGAACAACAGCAAAGGATCTTGTGAAGATGCTGGAGGAAACCGGTACCAAAGTTTTACTGCGGATATAGATACAAGTCCTATATGGACATAACCTGAAAGGCCGCTTAGCAAGGAAGGAGCCACTGCTCCAAAACCGCCATTTTAAAGCCAGACTACGGTTTGCAATTGCACATGGGGAAAAATCTCATACTTTTTGGAGAAATGTCCTCTGGTCTGATGAAACAAAAATTCGAGCTGTTTGACCATAATGACCATCGTTATGTTTGGAGGAAAAAGGGAGAAGCCGAAGAACCCCATCCCAACCATGAAGCACAGGGGTGCTTTGCTGCAGGAGGGACTGGTGCACTTCACAAAATAGATGGCATCATGAGGCAGGAAAATTATGTCGATATATTGAAGCATCATCTCAAGACATCAGTCAGGAAGTTAAAGCTTGGTCGCAAATGGGTCTTTCAAATTGACAATGACCCCAAGCGTTCTTCCAAAGTTGTGGCAAAATGGCTTAAGGACAAAAAAGTAAAGGTATTGGAGTGGCCATTACAAAGCCCTGACCTCAATCCCATAGAAAATGTGTGGGCAGAACTGAAAAAGCGTGTGCGAGCAAGGAGGCCTACAAACCTGTCTCAGTTACACCCGCTCTGTCAGGAGGAATTGGCCAAAATTCTCCCAACTTATTTTGGGGAGCTTGTGGAAGGCTACCAGAAACATTTGACCCAAGTTAAACAATTTAAAGGCAATGCTACCAAATACTAATTGAGTGTATGTCATCTTCTGACCCACTGGGAATGTGATGAAAGAAATAAAAGCTGAAATAAATAATTTTCTCTACTATTATTCTGACATTTCCCATTCTTAAAATAAAGTGGTGATCCTAACTGACCTAAGACAGGGAATTTTTACTAGGATTAAATGTCAGGAATTGTGAAACTGAGCGTAAATGTATTTGGCTAAACTTCCGACTTCAACTGTATGTTGTCCAGTACTGTCTAATCAACAGCAGCATCACAGTGTGTTTCTCAGGATGGGACACCTGTAGATATGTTGTCCAGTACTGTCTAATCAACAGCAGCATCACAGTGTGTTTCTC
>NW_026600427.1:270000-276726 GCF_029448725.1 Salvelinus fontinalis | reverse complement strand
ACATGAGAGTACAGTCTCTCTCTCTCTCTAGACTATTATATTATGGACATGAGAGTACAGTCTCTCTCTCTTCTCTAGACTATTATATTATGGACATGAGAGTACAGTCTCTCTCTCTTCTCTAGACTATTATATTATGGACATGAGAGTACAGTCTCTCTCTCTCTCTCTAGACTATTATATTATGGACATGAGAGTACAGTCTCTCTCTCTTCTCTAGACTATTATATTATGGACATGAGAGTACAGTCTCTCTCTCTTCTCTAGACTATTATATTATGGACATGAGAGTACAGTCTCTCTCTCTCTCTAGACTATTATATTATGGACATGAGAGTACAGTCTCTCTCTCTCTCTAGACTATTATATTATGGACATGAGAGTACAGTCTCTCTCTCTCTAGACTATTATATTATGGACATGAGAGTACAGTCTCTCTCTCTCTCTAGACTATTATATTATGGACATGAGAGTACAGTCTCTCTCTCTTCTCTAGACTATTATATTATGGACATGAGAGTACAGTCTCTCTCTCTCTAGACTATTATATTATGGACATGAGAGTACAGTCTCTCTCTCTCTCTAGACTATTATATTATGGACATGAGAGTACAGTCTCTCTCTCTCTAGACTATTATATTATGGACATGAGAGTACAGTCTCTCTCTCTCTAGACTATTATATTATGGACATGAGAGTACAGTCTCTCTCTCTCTCTAGACTATTATATTATGGACATGAGAGTACAGTCTCTCTCTCTCTCTCTCTCCAGACTATTATATTATGGACATGAGAGTACAGTCTCTCTCTCTTTCTCTAGACTATTATATTATGGACATGAGAGTACAGTCTCTCTCTCTCTCTCTCTCTCTCTAGACTATTATATTATGGACATGAGAGTACAGTCTCTCTCTCTCTAGACTATTATATTATGGACATGAGAGTACAGTCTCTCTCTCTCTAGACTATTATATTATGGACATGAGAGTACAGTCTCTCTCTCTTCTCTAGACTATTATATTATGGACATGAGAGTACAGTCTCTCTCTCTCTAGACTATTATATTATGGACATGAGAGTACAGTCTCTCTCTTTCTCTAGACTATTATATTATGGACATGAGAGTACAGTCTCTCTCTCTTCTCTAGACTATTATATTATGGACATGAGAGTACAGTCTCTCTCTCTTCTCTAGACTATTATATTATGGACATGAGAGTACAGTCTCTCTCTCTCTTCTCTAGACTATTATATTATGGACATGAGAGTACAGTCTCTCTCTCTTCTCTAGACTATTATATTATGGACATGAGAGTACAGTCTCTCTCTCTCTAGACTATTATATTATGGACATGAGAGTACAGTCTCTCTCTCTTTCTCTAGACTATTATATTATGGACATGAGAGTACAGTCTCTCTCTCTCTAGACTATTATATTATGGACATGAGAGTACAGTCTCTCTCTCTCTCTAGACTATTATATTATGGACATGAGAGTACAGTCTCTCTCTCTCTCTAGACTATTATATTATGGACATGAGAGTACAGTCTCTCTCTCTTCTCTAGACTATTATATTATGGACATGAGAGTACAGTCTCTCTCTCTCTCTAGACTATTATATTATGGACATGAGAGTACAGTCTCTCTCTCTTCTCTAGACTATTATATTATGGACATGAGAGTACAGTCTCTCTCTCTCTCTAGACTATTATATTATGGACATGAGAGTACAGTCTCTCTCTCTCTCTAGACTATTATATTATGGACATGAGAGTACAGTCTCTCTCTCTCTAGACTATTATATTATGGACATGAGAGTACAGTCTCTCTCTCTCTCTAGACTATTATATTATGGACATGAGAGTACAGTCTCTCTCTCTTCTCTAGACTATTATATTATGGACATGAGAGTACAGTCTCTCTCTCTCTAGACTATTATATTATGGACATGAGAGTACAGTCTCTCTCTCTCTCTAGACTATTATATTATGGACATGAGAGTACAGTCTCTCTCTCTCTAGACTATTATATTATGGACATGAGAGTACAGTCTCTCTCTCTCTAGACTATTATATTATGGACATGAGAGTACAGTCTCTCTCTCTCTAGACTATTATATTATGGACATGAGAGTACAGTCTCTCTCTCTCTAGACTATTATATTATGGACATGAGAGTACAGTCTCTCTCTCTCTCTAGACTATTATATTATGGACATGAGAGTACAGTCTCTCTCTCTCTAGACTATTATATTATGGACATGAGAGTACAGTCTCTCTCTCTCTAGACTATTATATTATGGACATGAGAGTACAGTCTCTCTCTCTCTAGACTATTATATTATGGACATGAGAGTACAGTCTCTCTCTCTTCTCTAGACTATTATATTATGGACATGAGAGTACAGTCTCTCTCTCTCTCTAGACTATTATATTATGGACATGAGAGTACAGTCTCTCTCTCTCTAGACTATTATATTATGGACATGAGAGTACAGTCTCTCTCTCTCTAGACTATTATATTATGGACATGAGAGTACAGTCTCTCTCTCTCTCTAGACTATTATATTATGGACATGAGAGTACAGTCTCTCTCTCTCTCTAGACTATTTTATTATGGACATGAGAGTACAGTCTCTCTCTCTCTAGACTATTATATTATGGACATGAGAGTACAGTCTCTCTCTCTCTAGACTATTATATTATGGACATGAGAGTACAGTCTCTCTCTCTCTAGACTATTATATTATGGACATGAGAGTACAGTCTCTCTCTCTCTCTAGACTATTATATTATGGACATGAGAGTACAGTCTCTCTCTCTCTAGACTATTATATTATGGACATGAGAGTACAGTCTCTCTCTCTTCTCTAGACTATTATATTATGGACATGAGAGTACAGTCTCTCTCTCTCTCTCTAGACTATTATATTATGGACATGAGAGTACAGTCTCTCTCTCTCTCTAGACTATTATATTATGGACATGAGAGTACAGTCTCTCTCTCTCTCTCTAGACTATTATATTATGGACATGAGAGTACAGTCTCTCTCTCTCTAGACTATTATATTATGGACATGAGAGTACAGTCTCTCTCTCTCTAGACTATTATATTATGGACATGAGAGTACAGTCTCTCTCTCTCTCTAGACTATTATATTATGGACATGAGAGTACAGTCTCTCTCTCTCTCTCTAGACTATTATATTATGGACATGAGAGTACAGTCTCTCTCTCTCTAGACTATTATATTATGGACATGAGAGTACAGTCTCTCTCTCTTCTCTAGACTATTATATTATGGACATGAGAGTACAGTCTCTCTCTCTCTAGACTATTATATTATGGACATGAGAGTACAGTCTCTCTCTCTCTCTCTAGACTATTCTATTATGGACATGAGAGTACAGTCTCTCTCTCTTTCTCTAGACTATTATATTATGGACATGAGAGTACAGTCTCTCTCTCTCTAGACTATTATATTATGGACATGAGAGTACAGTCTCTCTCTCTCTAGACTATTATATTATGGACATGAGAGTACAGTCTCTCTCTCTCTAGACTATTATATTATGGACATGAGAGTACAGTCTCTCTCTCTCTAGACTATTATATTATGGACATGAGAGTACAGTCTCTCTCTCTCTAGACTATTATATTATGGACATGAGAGTACAGGCTCTCTCTCTCTCTCTCTAGACTATTATATTATGGACATGAGAGTACAGTCTCTCTCTCTCTCTAGACTATTATATTATGGACATGAGAGTACAGTCTCTCTCTCTCTCTAGACTATTATATTATGGACATGAGAGTACAGTCTCTCTCTCTCTCTAGACTATTATATTATGGACATGAGAGTACAGTCTCTCTCTCTCTCTAGACTATTATATTATGGACATGAGAGTACAGTCTCTCTCTCTCTCTAGACTATTATATTATGGACATGAGAGTACAGTCTCTCTCTCTCTCTAGACTATTATATTATGGACAAGAGAGTAGAGTCTCTCTCTCTCTCTCTAGACTATTATATTATGGACATGAGAGTACAGTCTCTCTCTCTCTAGACTATTATATTATGGACATGAGAGTACAGCTCTCTCTCTCTCTCTAGACTATTATATTATGGACATGAGAGTACAGTCTCTCTCTCTCTAGACTATTATATTATGGACATGAGAGTACAGTCTCTCTCTCTCTAGACTATTATATTATGGACATGAGAGTACAGTCCTCTCTCTCTCTAGACTATTATATTATGGACATGAGAGTACAGTCTCTCTCTCTCTCTCTAGACTATTATATTATGGACATGAGAGTACAGTCTCTCTCTCTCTCTAGACTATTATATTATGGACATGAGAGTACAGTCTCTCTCTCTCTCTCTAGACTATTATATTATGGACATGAGAGTACAGTCTCTCTCTCTCTCTAGACTATTATATTATGGACATGAGAGTACAGTCTCTCTCTCTCTAGACTATTATATTATGGACATGAGAGTACAGTCTCTCTCTCTCTCTAGACTATTATATTATGGACATGAGAGTACAGTCTCTCTCTCTCTCTAGACTATTATATTATGGACATGAGAGTACAGTCTCTCTCTCTCTCTAGACTATTATATTATGGACATGAGAGTACAGTCTCTCTCTCTCTAGACTATTATATTATGGACATGAGAGTACAGTCTCTCTCTCTCTAGACTATTATATTATGGACATGAGAGTACAGTCTCTCTCTCTCTAGACTATTATATTATGGACATGAGAGTACAGTCTCTCTCTCTCTCTAGACTATTATATTATGGACATGAGAGTACAGTCTCTCTCTCTCTAGACTATTATATTATGGACATGAGAGTACAGTCTCTCTCTCTCTCTAGACTATTATATTATGGACATGAGAGTACAGTCTCTCTCTCTCTCTAGACTATTATATTATGGACATGAGAGTACAGTCTCTCTCTCTCTCTCTAGACTATTATATTATGGACATGAGAGTACAGTCTCTCTCTCTCTCTAGACTATTATATTATGGACATGAGAGTACAGTCTCTCTCTCTCTCTAGACTATTATATTATGGACATGAGAGTACAGTCTCTCTCTCTCTAGACTATTATATTATGGACATGAGAGTACAGTCTCTCTCTCTCTCTAGACTATTATATTATGGACATGAGAGTACAGTCTCTCTCTCTCTCTCTAGACTATTATATTATGGACATGAGAGTACAGTCTCTCTCTCTCTCTCTAGACTATTATATTATGGACATGAGAGTACAGTCTCTCTCTCTCTCTAGACTGTTTTATTATGGACATGAGAGTACAGTCTCTCTCTCTCTAGACTATTATATTATGGACATGAGAGTACAGTCTCTCTCTCTCTAGACTATTATATTATGGACATGAGAGTACAGTCTCTCTCTCTCTAGACTATTATATTATGGACATGTGAGTACAGTCTCTCTCTCTCTAGACTATTATATTATGAACAAGAGAGTACAGTCTCTCTCTCTCTCTCTAGACTATTATATTATGGACATGAGAGTACAGTCTCTCTCTCTAGACTATTATATTATGGACATGAGAGTACAGTCTCTCTCTCTCTCTAGACTATTATATTATGGACATGAGAGTACAGTCTCTCTCTCTCTCTCTCTCTCTCTCTCTCTCTCTCTCTCTAGACTATTATATTATGGACATGAGAGTACAGTCTCTCTCTCTCTCTAGACTATTATATTATGGACATGAGAGTACAGTCTCTCTCTCTCTCTCTCTAGACTATTATATTATGGACATGAGAGTACAGTCTCTCTCTCTCTCTCTAGACTATTATATTATGGACATGAGAGTACAGTCTCTCTCTCTCTAGACTATTATATTATGGACAAGAGAGTACAGTCTCTCTCTCTCTCTCTAGACTATTATATTATGGACATGAGAGTACAGTCTCTCTCTCTCTCTCTCTCTCTCTCTAGACTATTATATTATGGACATGAGAGTACAGTCTCTCTCTCTCTCTCTCTCTCTCTAGACTATTATATTATGGACATGAGAGTACAGTCTCTCTCTCTCTAGACTATTATATTATGGACATGAGAGTACAGTCTCTCTCTCTCTAGACTATTATATTATGGACATGAGAGTACAGTCTCTCTCTCTTTCTCTAGACTATTATATTATGGACATGAGAGTACAGTCTCTCTCTCTCTCTAGACTATTATATTATGGACATGAGAGTACAGTCTCTCTCTCTCTCTCTCTAGACTATTATATTATGGACATGAGAGTACAGTCTCTCTCTCTCTATCTAGACTATTATATTATGGACATGAGAGTACAGTCTCTCTCTCTTCTCTAGACTATTATATTATGGACAAGAGAGTACAGTCTCTCTCTCTCTCTCTCTCTAGACTATTATATTATGGACATGAGAGTACAGTCTCTCTCTCTCTAGACTATTATATTATGGACATGAGAGTACAGTCTCTCTCTCTAGACTATTATATTATGGACATGAGAGTACAGTCTCTCTCTCTCTAGACTATTATATTATGGACATGAGAGTACAGTCTCTCTCTCTCTCTCTAGACTATTATATTATGGACATGAGAGTACAGTCTCCTCTCTCTAGACTATTATATTATGGACATGAGAGTACAGTCTCTCTCTCTCTAGACTATTATATTATGGACATGAGAGTACAGTCTCTCTCTCTCTAGA